>NW_022631036.1:5567147-5830758 GCF_010015895.1 Lontra canadensis
CAAGTTGAAATAAAAAAAGCTATTAATGAGGTGCAATCAAAAATGGAGGCTCTCACTGCTAGGATAAATGAGGCAGAAGAAAGAATTAGCGATATAGAAGACCAGATGACAGAGAATAAGGAAGCTGAACAAAAGAGGGACAAACAACTACTGGACCACGAGGGCAGAATTCGAGAGATAAGTGACACCATCAGACGAAACAACATTAGAATAATTGGGATTCCAGAAGAAGAAGAAAGAGAAAGGGGAGCAGAAGGTATATTGGAGAGAATTATTGGAGAGAATTTCCCCAATATGGCAAAGGGAACAAGCATCAAAATCCAGGAGGTTCAGAGAACCCCACTCAAAATCAATAAGAATAGGTCCACACCCCGTCACCTAATAGTCAAATTTACAAGTCTTAGTGACAAAGAGAAAATCCTGAAAGCAGCCCGGGAGAAGAAGTCTGTAACATACAATGGTAAAAATATTAGATTGGCAGCAGACTTATCCACAGAGACCTGGCAGGCCAGAAAGAGCTGGCATGATATATTCAGAGTACTAAACGAGAAAAACATGCAGCCAAGAATACTATATCCAGCTAGGCTATCATTGAAAATAGAAGGAGAGATTAAAAGCTTCCAGGACAAACAAAAACTGAAAGAATTTGCAAACACCAAGCCAGCTCTACAGGAAATATTGAAAGGGGTCCTCTAAGCAAAGAGAGAGCCTAAAAGTAGTAGATCAGAAAGGAACAGAAACAATATACAATAGCAGTCACCTTACAGGCAATACAATGGCACTAAATTCATATCTCTCAATAGTTACCCTGAATGTTAATGGGCTAAATGCCCCAATCAAAAGACACAGGGTATCAGAATGGATAAAAAAACAAAACCCATCTATATGTTGCCTACAAGAAACTCATTTTAAACCCGAAGACACTTTCAGATTTAAAGTGAGGGGGTGGAAAAGAATTTACCATGCTAATGGACATCAGAAGAAAGCAGGAGTGGCAATCCTTATATCAGATCACTTAGATTTTAAACCAAAGACTATAATAAGAGATGAAGATGGACACTATATCATACTCAAAGGATCTGTCCAACAAGAAGATCTAACAATTGTAAATATCTATGCCCCTAACGTGGGAGCAGCCAACTATATAAACCAATTAATAACAAAATCAAAGAAACACATCGACAATCATACAATAATAGTAGGGGACTTTAACACCCCCCTCACTGAAATGGACAGATCATCCAAGCAAAAGATCAACAAGGAAATAAAGGCCTTAAATGACACACTGGACCAGATGGACATCACAGATATATTCAGAACATTTCATCCCAAAGCAACAGAATACACATTCTTCTCTAGTGCACATGGAACATTCTCCAGAATAGATCACATCCTTGGTTCTAAATCAGGTCTTAACTGTTATCAAAAAATTGGGATCATTCCCTGCATATTTTCAGACCACAATGCTCTGAAGCTAGAACTCAATCACAAGAGGAAATTTGGAAAGAACCCAAATATATGGCGACTAAACAGCATCCTTCTAAAGAACGAATGGGTCAACCAGGAAATTAAAGAAGAATTGAAAAAATTCATGGAAACAAATGATAATGAAAATACAACAGTTCAAAATCTGTGGGACACAACAAAGGCAGTCCTGAGAGGAAAATATATAGCGGTACAAGCCTTTCTCAAGAAACAAGAAAGGTCTCAGGTACACAACCTAACCCTACACCTAAAGGAGCTGGAGAAAGAACAAGAAAGAAACCCTAAACCCAGCAGGAGAAGAGAAATCATAAAGATCAGAGCAGAAATCAATGAAATAGAAACCAAAAAAACAATAGAACAAATCAACGAAACTAGGAGCTGGTTCTTTGAAAGAATTAATAAGATTGATAAGCCCCTGGCCAGACTTATCAAAAAGAAAAGAGAAAGGACCCAAATAAATAAAATCATGAATGAAAGAGGAGAGATCACAACTAACACCAAAGAAATACAGACAATCATAAGAACATATTATGAGCAACTCTATGCCAACAAATTTGACAATCTGGAAGAAATGGATGCATTCCTAGAGACATATAAACTACCACAACTGAACCAGGAAGAAATAGAAAGCCTGAACAGACCCATAACCAGTAAGGAGATTGAAACAGTCATCAAAAATCTCCAAACAAACAAAAGCCCAGGGCCAGACGGCTTCCCGGGGGAATTCTACCAAACATTTAAAGAAGAACTAATTCCTATTCTCCTGAGACTGTTCCAAAAAATAGAAATGGAAGGAAAACTTCCAAACTCATTTTATGAGGCCAGCCTCACCTTGATCCCCAAACCAGACAAGGATCCCATCAAAAAAGAGAACTACAGACCAATATCCTTGATGAACACAGATGCAAAAATTCTCACCAAAATACTAGCCAATAGGATTCAACAGTACATTAAAAGGATTATTCACCACGACCAAGTGGGATTTATTCCAGGGCTGCAAGGTTGGTTCAACATCCGCAAATCAATCAATGTGATACAACACATTAATAAAAGAAAAAACAGGAACCATATGATACTCTCCATAGATGCTGAAAAAGCATTTGACAAAGTACAGCATCCCTTCCTGATCAAAACTCTTCAAAGTGTAGGGATAGAGGGCACATACCTCAATATTATCAAAGCCATCTATGAAAAACCCATCGCAAATATCATTCTCAATGGAGAAAAACTGAAAGCTTTCCCGCTAAGGTCAGGAACACGGCAGGGATGTCCATTATCACCACTGCTATTCAACATAGTACTAGAAGTCCTAGCCTCAGCAATCAGACAACAAAAAGAAATTAAAGGCATCCAAATCGGCAAAGAAGAAGTCAAACTGTCACTCTTCGCAGATGATATGATACTATATGTGGAAAACCCAAAAGACTCCACTCCAAAACTGCTAGAACTTGTACAGGAATTCAGTAAAGTGTCAGGATATAAAATCAATGCACAGAAATCAGTCGCATTTCTCTACACCAACAATAAGACAGAAGAAAGAGAAATTAAGGAGTCCATCCCATTTACAATTGCACCCAAAACTATAAGATACCTAGGAATAAACCTAACCAAAGAGACTAAGAATCTATACACAGAAAACTATAAAGTACTCATGAAAGAAATGGAGGAAGACACAAAGAAATGGAAAAATGTTCCATGCTCCTGGATTGGAAGAATAAATATTGTGAAAATGTCTATGCTACCTAAAGCAATCTACACATTTAATGCAATTCCTATCAAAGTACCATCCACTTTTTTCAAAGAAATGGAACAAATAATCCTAAAATTTATATGGAACCAGAAAAGACCGCGAATAGCCAAAGGAATATTGAAAAAGAAAGCCAGAGTTGGTGGCATCACAATTCCGGACTTCAAGCTCTATTACAAAGCTGTCATCATCAAGACAGCATGGTACTGGCACAAAAACAGACACATAGATCAATGGAACAGAATAGAGAGCCCAGAAATAGACCCTCAACTCTATGGTCAACTAATCTTCGACAAAGCAGGAAAGAATGTCCAATGGAAAAAAGACAGCCTCTTCAATAAATGGTGTTGGGAAAATTGGACAGCCACATGCAGAAAAATGAAATTGGATCATTTCCTTACACCACACACGAAAATAGACTCAAAATGGATGAAGGACCTCAATGTGAGAAAGGAATCCATCAACATCCTTGAGGAGAACACAGGCAGCAACCTCTTCGACCTCAGCCGCAGCAACATCTTCCTAGGAACATCGCCAAAGGCAAGGGAAGCAAGGGCAAAAATGAACTATTGGGATTTTATCAAGATCAAAAGCTTTTGCACAGCAAAGGAAACAGTTCACAAAACCAAAAGACAACTGACAGAATGGGAGAAGATATTTGCAAACGACATATCAGATAAAGGGCTAGTGTTCAGAATCTATAAAGAACTTAGCAAACTCAACACCCAAAGAACAAATAATCCAATCAAGAAATGGGCAGAAGACATGAACAGACATTTCTGCAAAGAAGACATCCAGATGGCCAACAGACACATGAAAAAGTGCTCCATATCACTCGGCATCAGGGAAATACAAATCAAAACCACAATGAGATACCACCTCACACCAGTCAGAATGGCTAAAATTAACAAGTCCGGAAATGACAGATGCTGGCGAGGATGCGGAGAAAGGGGAACCCTCCTACACTGTTGGTGGGAATGCAAGCTGGTGCAACCACTCTGGAAAACAGCATGGAGGTTCCTCAAAATGTTGAAAATAGAACTACCCTATGACCCAGCAATTGCACTGCTGGGTATTTACCCTAAAGATACAAACGTAGTGATCCGAAGGGGCACGTGCACCCGAATGTTTATAGCAGCAATGTCTACAATAGCCAAACTATGGAAAGAACCTAGATGTCCATCAACAGACGAATGGATAAAGAAGATGTGGTATATATATACAATGGAATACTATGCAGCCATCAAAAGAAATGAAATCTTGCCATTTGCGACAACATGGATGGAACTAGAGGGTATCATGCTTAGTGAAATAAGTCAATCGGAGAAAGACAACTATCATATGATCTCCCTGATATGAGGGAGAGGAGATGCAACATGGGGGGTTAATGTGGTAGGAGAAGAGTAAATGAAACAAGTTGGGATTGGGAGGGAGACAAACCATAAGTGACTCTTAATCTCACAAAACAAACTGAGGGTTGCTGGGCAGAGGGGGGTTGGGGGGGGTTATGGACATTGGGTAGGGTATGTGCTATGGTGAGTGCTGTGAAGTTTGTAAACGTGGAGATTCACAGACCTGTACCCCTGGGGGAAAAAATATATATATATATATGTTTATAAAAAATAAAATTATTATAAAAAAAAAAAATGATATAAAAAAAAAGAAATCTTTAATCTTATATCATGCAGTAGTTCAAAAGAGACAAAATTGAGAAAGATTTTTATTCTCATCAAAATTTAATCATATTCATTTTAGGATGAAATTATCTGTAACATAAACTATGTTATAAACTAAGGTTTATAAGGTTCATATAATGGTTCCATATAATGCAACCAGTACCACTATTTTCGAGTTCGCTGTGTACAGTCGCCTGAACATGAGCAAACCAGATTCAGATCCTTTATGAATCTGTAATTTTGGACCTAGACTCCATTGGAAATTGTACAAGGACGACACAGTCTTTAAACTTTAATAGTCATCTTCACTCATCCTTAGCACTAAATGTAGTCTCAACAGAAGAATAGAAAATGTTATGCTGGTAACATGAAATGTTCTGATATCAAAACATACATGAAATGTTTTTTTCTGACACATTCACACTGATGTGTGACTAAGAGGTTTAAGTATATTGTTTTGGATACTATCTATTGCCTCACATGCCACCTACCCTACTTCACAAGGGCACTGATGTTGCTGAAGAAATGACATGACTTCGTAGAAAGAAAGTCTATTTTTCTAATTTCTACCCCCCAAAACACTTGAGAAGTCCCAAAGCTATTTCTACCTTGCTATATCAAAAAGGGATTTCTAGAATGTTAATTCTATGTTGAAATTGAGATCAATTTCATAGGGGTAGAATTTAAGTAAGTCAAAAGTTTAGGGAAGATAAATGTTTATATTTATAATTAATAATCTCAGAAGAATGTCCTGTGTCTTTTTGAAGGGATTTCTAAGATTGCTACTACTATTCCTTTAAATGAATGTATTTTCTTCTTTAAGAATAAGATTAGAGAAATATTGATTTTTGCAACTTGAGAGGACAAGAGCAGTACCCTATATGAAATGTAATCCCCTCTTTCAGAAAGGAAAATTTGGTTCTAAGGAATTTATGCTGACAAGGGTAACATTTTAATCTTTTAAAATTAGTTTTAATAATATAATTTGATTTGTTCAATTTCTCAGAAAAAATTTTTTTTTACATTTGGATTTTTTTTTTTTCTTTCAAAATGTGAGTTGCATGGGTCTTTACTGTTGAGGGCAAGGCAGATGAATTTTCTTTACTAGCTAGAGTATAAGTTTTACAGCTAAGTTTATAACCATTCTTATGCTTCCTTTTCACTTGCAATTCATTCTTTCAACCATGCATTAATTCAACAGATCTATGTAACATGCCGCTATGAGCCAGGCCTAGTATTAAGATCTGGGAATGCAGGAGAGTAACGTGGATGACACTACCCCTTCTCAAGTTACTATCACTAATTTAAATAGACTTCTGTTTTGTTTTTTGTTTTTTGTTTTTTTAAGGCAATCTGGTCTCAATCATCTGGGTGGACAAAAGTATTAAACCTTGAGTAAAAAATTTGATGTGAGTGTTCTCAGCTGTATTCAGTTCTCAGTAAACATCTTTTAAATATATCCTACCCACCTAGTACTTCTTCCTGTTGATTCCACTCTTGTTTTCCATTGCAAAACTTGTAGGGATCACATTGGAAAATAGAATAACACTCAATTTCCATAGACAACAGTTAGAAGAGCTCAAAGGACTCAGCTCATTTAACCTAGCATCCTTTTATTTTGTGAAACTGCCATAGTGGCCAAAATGGGGTGATTACAAAAGAAAGAAAGGCCATAGCTCTGAAGAAAAGATGCTGGAGACTCTGTGGTCAGTTGCTCAGAGAGACCTCTCTTCTCTCAGTCCTTATCTTTTGCAAACTTACTAGGAAAAGTTATAAAGTAAATATATTAAAAATTCTAAAGATGTAGTAACATAAGTGAACTATCTTTTTGTAAAAGTAGCTCTGAATTGAAACTTAATTTATTTTAAACAAAAAGAGGGGGAATATTCTTACCAGTAGCTTAATTAAATCTGCGATGCTGTGTAGTCAATTGAGAAAGAAGCTATACTGAGTCATTGGTTAAATATGTCCATTTCTGGAGAAGCTATTAGTAGCCTGACTTTCCTTATCCTTAAGTAAAGTAATGCTTATCTGATTAGCTATTGCAAGCCAACCTTCCAGAATTGAGTTGCAAGTATAAAGAAAGAATAACCTAGAAATTAAATCATTGGGTTTGGAGGACATTCTATATTTTGTTTCAAGTATTTCTGCAAACTGTAAAAATTGCTATCAGTTGCAATGACTTTGTGAAGCTATAGATTTCATAGTGACATTATAGTCAGTTGTTTAATTTCCATTTAATCAGTTATTAAAATGTAATAAAATGTTTCTAGTCACAAATAATATGAGAAGCTTCTTTAGGATGATGGATGCACATATGCACCTATCCATCCATTTGTTTCACAACAACAACAAAATGAGTGATTTCTACGAGCCAAGCATTCACTAAGAACATGACAGACAAAAAATACCTTACTCTTGGGGCACCTTGGTGGCTCAGGGAATTTAGCCAGGGAGTCTTGATATTGAAATTTGTACTTCAGACATGTAATCTCACATGCACCTATGATTATTATACACGTCTTCCTTCTGCTGCGTGTCACTTGTTTTAGGAGATGTATAAAAGGGCCATTTTCAAATAAGCTCTCACTTTTTGGCCACAGAAAATTCAGAGATACATTTAAGCCATATGAAACTTCTGATGCATTAAACACACTTAGAGAGAAGAAAATAAAACAAAAATCAAATTCCTGCCTACTTATGATAAGTAGTTTATACATTACATTTAATGTTTAAATCACTAGCTTGCATTTAAAATGTTTGTATCGTGATAAATCTGCATTAGTCACTTGCAAATATAGCTCAACTAGCTGCCTTAACTACGTGTAACATACCAATTCAAAGCTGTGTTTCTTAATGACTTTAAACCATCCTATAATGATCAGGGCATATGTCACAATTGTACATATGGGTTGAAATGGAATATACATTTAAGTATATTACAATCATGCAAATGTGTAAAATTTTTTCATTTTGCATACAGTAATCATGTTTAAAATTAGATTTCATTCAGGACATTGATTTGCACAGAGGGTGATTTAACAGATATTTTTAATAAATGTTAATAAATATTTAAGAAACATCTTACAGGTAATGAATATTTTACACACTTTACCTTATTTACTATGCAATTTAATTATTATTATTAAATAATAACACTGTGAATTAAATATGATTACTATGTCCAATTTAAAATAGATTTATTAGATTAAGGAAAGTCAAACAGCCTGGGTATGAATCACACCTCTGCTATTAGTAGCTGTCTGATCCATTTGTTCACTTCCGCATACCTTAATTTCCCCATCCATAAAATGGGGATAATGATAGTACCTATCTCATGACTAAAATGAAAATTAAATAGGTTAAAACATGTAAAATTCTCCAAACAATGTATTCACATATTAAGCACTCAGGATATGTTAACTCTATAGCGGTGGTAGTTAGTGTCACAGGTAAAGACCTGAAGCTTAAAGAAACTAATATGGCATAGCTAGAAAGGAGTTGAGCAAA
This sequence comes from Lontra canadensis, assembly GCF_010015895.1. Lineage (NCBI taxonomy): Eukaryota > Metazoa > Chordata > Mammalia > Carnivora > Mustelidae > Lontra > Lontra canadensis. The sequence goes on from NW_022631036.1 coordinate 5,575,566, forward strand.
GACACAAAATCAAGTCTCTTACCTTCAAGTCTTGTATCTATCCAAAGTTCTATGTGGCACATTGCATTTTGGTTGAGTTGCTGTGGATGTAGAAAAAACATTCAGGTGTAGGTGTGTCATCAGAAGCTCTGTAAAATCAAAACTTTATTTTAAAATTGTAATTTTACTTGACATGTTTCTCATCTTTTGAGAAATGATTATTTGAGGCTTTATCCGTTTAAGTTGCCTGTGCCTTTATTGCATTATTGTTTGATAAAATGGATTCAAGGATGTAATATTTTAATAGAAAAAAATAAACAAAACGTAGCACTATCCATTAAATTAATCTTACATATTTTCTTTGTTGGTATTAATTAGAAATGAACCCTGAGCCCTAGAACTGGCTTGATATTAGTGTAAACATACTTTCCATTGTGTATTTCTATTTGATTTCATTTTTGGCACTGTTTTGTGATGGAATATGTCCAAAGGAAGACAGTAGCAAGAACTCGTCATTACTGACAAGCATTCTGACCTTCAAAGGGTATGACTGGAGTAAAGGGACATGAGACAGCACACGATTCTCTTTCCACTTTTCCATCCTTCTCTTTCACAAACTGACAACCTGACAAGCCAGCTCCAATTCCTTCTTTGTGCATCTTCCTGATCATGTTTATTGACCTTCACTTTACTGAGCTCTGGCTTACAAAAGTAGATAATATACACAATTTTAGAAAAACAGTGGTCTAAAACTACAATGTCCATACTAGGAGGGGAGTTGCACTTCTGAAGACTTCAACATTTTTAAAAAAATTTTTTTTGTATTATTATGTTCAATTAGCCAGCATATAGTACATCATTCGTTTTTTGACTTTTGCACTTCTTAAATTGTCTCCTTTTACTAGTAATATATGAAAATTGTCTACCTGGAACAGGCAGATAATTCTACTCTCCACAGTTTCACAGATGTATTTGATAGGTAACAAAGGGCTTCTATCTGGGTCCTCTTAAATGGGCAACATTTTGACTCTAAGTCCCTTTATCTCATGAAGCCAATTTTTATTATACAGCAGCAATGGTATTCTATCAAAGTGTGGAGAATGAACTATGACTTAAAAGTCATCACTTGGGGGCACTTGGGTGGCACAGTTGGTTAAGCATAAGACTCTTGGTTCTCGTCTTGGCTCAGGTTTTGATCTCATGGTCGTGAGATTGCGTCCTGCGTTGGGCTCCCTCTCAGCATGGAGTCTGCTTCAGATTCTCTCTCCCTCTCTTCCTTCCACTTGTCCTTTCTCTCTTTCACTTGCTTGCACTCTTTCTCTAAAATAAATAAATAAACCTTAAAAAAAAAAAAAGCCACACTTGAAGATCTTAGTAAAATCTTCAAATGTAAATTAAATTTTATATTTATTTAGTGTGACTAGTGTTCTTTGATGTAGTCCCCTGTCAAGGCACATGAATGTGAGAAAGAAGGGTCATAATTTTAACTCTCTCTTACTTCTAAATATGTGTGTACATATATATATCTTGTCTTTAACTTTTTCTCCACTCTATACTTCCACATAAAGCACACAAAAATTTGGTGAGATTTCAACACCAATTTTCCTTTGAGTCATTACCTTTCTACAATCAGTCAGCAAATCTACCAATTCACTGTTCTTTTCACCCTTTCACGTTACTGATTTTTATATCCTTTGTTCTTCTGACCCTATAATTTTATTCATGACATTTTCCTTTCTATCTTCTTTTCTTTCTGCACAAAATGGTCTCATGCATACTTTTACCTAAACATTTGTCTTAACTATTAGTTTTTCAAGGAGCTGTCCTTCACTAGGTGGTGCCCACTGAAATCGTGTTCACTTGGCCATGTTCTCGCATCATTCACAAGCACAGTTTATATTATTTTGTCCTGTTCTAACTTGATATTGCTTTTAGTTGACTTCAATCTTGGTAAATTCTGGGCCTGCTGTGGCTTACTACAGTGTAAAAATGAGGCCTTAGAATTCTACACATCCTCTGACATGAGTGGGCAGTGGGGAAGGTTGGTATTCTTGCAGGGGTTGAAATCCAACGTAGCAACTCGAAATTAATTTCTCTGCAAAACCCAATTCATGTTTCCCTTTCCCATGATGCATCTCCTCAGCTTAGTTCCAACTTCCTTAGTGATCCCAAACTATGAACTGTATTCACCTCAACTGTTTTGTATATCTCCTTAGACGTCTTTTTCCCTCTTGATTTTTCAAATTTTGGTCTTTTTCAAATTTCAAATTTTTCAAACTTGGCCTCCGAAACTTAAACAGTGCCAAGCATATATTGTTTAACAATCAATTGGTTGTTGAACTAAATTCTATCGAATTAAAACACAAAGATCTAATTGGCAAGAATGTTAACTTGGTGACAAGCCCCAAAACCCTGAGTCAGAATTCCCTTCTGTCTAATACCAATGGGACTGAGTTTAGACTTCGTTGTTTCCTTTTGAAGGAAAAAAACATTATAGGGCAGGTCACTTAAAAAATATGGGGAAAAAATGAGAAAAAAGGCTATAAAACTGGGAAAAGGTTGAGAACCAAGGAAAAGAAAAGGTAGTCTGTAGTGTCCCAGAGAGAAGAACATATTTGAAGAGATGCTGAGTCATTAAGATGATTGAGCCTTGTGGATTCTGCTGAGCTATCCTGAAGTCATGACTCATGCTCAGGAAGCCTGCCTTCGGGGCAGTGTCTCTGTCTCCATCACTTTTTTATTGTCCTTATTACAGCTCGTACCCTTAAAATAAACCATCCTTTAATTGAGGCACCCTTAGAGAATTTCAACTTCTCCCAGCCAAAGACTGGGCTGAAAAAAGTGCTCATTTAATTGTTTGACAAACAGTGCTATATATTGGTGTGAAATTGTGTGAAGGTTGCTGTAATGTGCATGATGTGTTTCTAATACCTGCCTGTTAAGCCATAATTATGATTTTATTCTTCCTGTTCTATAATACTATAAAAATAGAGTATCCAATGTTATATAGGCTGATGATTAATAAGTTCTTTTCAAGCAAATAATGAGAGAGCCATTGATTTACTATTTTTATAACCCTCTTTCTCCAAATATGACTCGAAGTAACTAAATAAAATATAATTTGACTGAAGAATTTATTTGAAATATTTCCTAAGTTAAAAAAAATAAAATTATTTAGTACAGATTCTTTTCACTGACTGTATTATTATAAACCTGAGGGCAGAAACCATGTTTTATTTATTGCTGATTTCCTCATTTAAGCATCTCTTAAAGTCTGATTCAAAGATAACTTCATCAGGGATGCCAGGGTGGCTCAGTTGGTAAAGTGTCTGCCTTCCGCTCAGGTCATGATCCCTGGCTCTTGGGATCAAGCCTCATACTGGGCTCCCTGCTCAGTGGGGAGCCTACTTCTCCCTCTGCCTGCTGCTCCCCCTGCTATACTCTCTCTCTTCCTCTCAAATAAAATCTTCAAAGATAACTTCATGAGAATCACATAGAATGCTTGATAAGACATGCATTTGAGACTCCATGCTGAATGAATCAATATTTAGGAAAATGGAACTTAGGAATCTACATTTAACAGATTCCCCAGATAAAACTTATGTATATCACAGTTTGCAAACTCTTACCCAAAGATACTGCCCACTGCTTTAAAAAGAGACAAGCAGAGAAGCAGTCATCCGCGGGACTGTGAGGTACCAGTTCAGCTCAGATGACTTAAGAGAGACTGGCTGCCCGAGACTGCCTCTCTGGTTTAGATTCCTAGAAGATAGGGAAGATAGATCTCTGCTATTTCAAAAGCAGATTTGGGACATAAAGAGTAGATGAGATTTCTAGAGCAGCTTTGCCTCACTCTACTGTAATAGCACAAAGAGTGCCCACATAGTAGAATGCAACGTAAAGCCCTTAGATGGAAGTCAGCTGAAAGTTGTGGCTAAAGCCAAAAATAATCACCAGTGGGAGACTATTTCTTTCTTTCTTTCTTTTTTTTAAGATTTATATTTATTTACTTGACAGGGAGTTCATAAGTAGGCAGAGAGGCAGGCAGAGAGAGAAGGGGAGGAGGAAGCAGGCTCCCCGTTGAGCAGAGAGCCCAATGCAGGGCTCCATCCCAGGACCCCGAGATCACGACCCGAGGCAAAGGCAGAGGCCCAACACACTGAGCCACCCAGGTGCCCCTGGGAGACTATTTCTAAGTAAGGATTTTGCCTTTCTTATTAATTCTGTAATAGATAGATGAGAGATGATGACCATCATAAAAAACACCACAGCCTCACCATCTCCAGTGTGTGCCTACCTGCGTTACAGTTCAAGGAATCAGCTCAATTCTTCAAAATCAGTCTCCTTTCCCTCTTCCTTCTTTTTCCATCTTCCCCTGGGGGTAAAGACATAGGAAAGACCAAATTCACCCACCCCACAATATGAGCTACCAGGGCCTCACTGAATCTGCAAAGGGGGAAGAGCAAGAGCTTTAAGTCTGCTAGAGACCCTTTTTTTCTTTTTTCTTATGTGTAGGATAGACTCTCAGTAACTGAATCAAACTGTTTTAATAACCCAAGGTGAAAAGCAATATTTGGAATTGGGCTGGGATATCAAAAAGTTAACTTGATATCTAGCAAAAATGGCGGTAATAGAACAAAGTGATAAACAATTATAAATAAAACCATTTTCTGTTTATACCTTGGATGAAACTCTTAACAGAGCACAGCAAAAATTTTACAGAAGCATAGTATAAATGAAGTGATCTCATTATCAGGCTTAAAAGCTGACTCATGATCCATATAGGCTACCCTCGATGACACAAGCATGGTGGACAGACACTGTATCTCTAAGGATAACGGTAGTTTCCAAGTGGTTCTAAACTACAAATTAAACACAGCCCTTACCTCAATTCCCCTCAGGATTATAGAGGCTGGTTTACTTCTCACTAATTAAGAAGTGAATACCAGGAAATTAGGATGCCTGAAAACACATGCTGGATTCTGCTGAGCTTTTAGAATTGGGATGTGGAGGATGAATTGAATCTTGTGTAACATTTGCTTATACTTGGGAAAGTGTGCATCTTAAAGATGCTTCTCAGATTGTTACATTGACAAAGGTGAATCGCAACTGTAGTGAGAGATAATGGGTAGCTTTAAATGAGCCATAAAGCCAGTCCATTGACTAAAACTAATTACTTGGCACCAGTGGTTGCTTATGATAACAGAGTATTCATTTAGTACAGCGTAGAAAATTAGAATTATGTGATTATGCCTTCAATTCAGGTAAGAAACTAAGCATTGTTTTTCGATTAGAAAAACTGATGCCTGCTTTGACGTTGTGGATTGAATCATAACTCATTAACCCCTTGCCAACCAAAATTGTTAAACACTTTACTGTGTCAGTGCTCTGGAAGACTAGATGAGGTTTTTAAAGTGGTAATTTGATTAAATATGAGAAGGAAATGAAAATATAGCAATGAAATAGCAGATTATATGTATGTGGTTTCTTTTATTGCAGGGAAGAATAAACTTTTCATTTTGAGAAGAACCAAAGTCTTTGGCAAACCCTTGTGAAATATCCATTATTTAATATTGGATGACAAAGGGGTTTATTATAAATTTAAAAGAGCCTACATAATTCTAATGGCTAACCATGTAATTCTTTGGGCACAAATTCTTTCTTTATAATCATTACTTATGAGAATCTGAAAGCAAGTGTACTACCATCATTGGCAATTACAAGTGCCAAATTATTAAGTGCATTAACGATTTTAGGCAATTGGAGTCCCACTTAATGCACTGGAGTAGCAATTTACTAAATGGACTCAAGTGGCCTGAAAGATCTAATGCACCCCACAAGGGTAAGCACTCAATCACTTTATTTCCATTTGGATCATCTCTATATTCAAGAAGAGCAGTATTGTGGGAGTTAAAAATTATCATTGAGAAATGAAAAAGAAAAATATACCATAACATGAGCAATTCAGGAGTTGCATTTTCTTGAGAAGTCAGAGCTTTTAAAAGGCTTCTTTTTAGAATATTAAGTTTATTAAGCTTGATGTGACAAATTACAGCCGACAAAGTCAGGCCTTTGTGAATAATAAAGATTCAAAGAACTATCTTGAAATCTTATCTGCAAGTGATAAACACTGGAATGTGAAGTTACTCAAAGGAATAAGAAAACCACGTCTCATAAGTGGATGGATAAACATTCAAGGTCATTCAATTAACAAGCAAAAAATACATTTTGACCTTATAAACCTAGCAGTTAATTTTTATAAAAATATACAGAACATGAGAGTGCAAATACAGTCTATGTTCTGAATATTTAAGAAGGTTTTTATTAATTTGGTTTGTTTTAATTTGTATTTCAGTTCAAGCTTCAAACAGAACAGTGTATATACCATCTCCCCTGAGTTGCTTTTCTAAGTGAAAATAAGTTTAAGAATTATTGATACAGAGAGACAGTCAGTTGAGCAATCAGCTCTTATTTTGACTCAGGTCATGATCTCAGGTTAGGGTCGTGAGATCAAGCCAAGCATCAGCATATGTCTGCTGGAGAGTCTTTCTCCTTATCCCCCACCATGTGCACACACTCTCTCTCCCTCTCTCTATAATAAATAAGTCTTTAAAAAAAAAGATTTATTGATAGAGAATCCTGCAACAAGTTATGCTTATGAGAATCTATTTTAAAATGAGGTTATAATTGATGAATGTCAATGAATATATTTAATAATCAAGTCTTTTGCATGAATATTCCTCAGTTATAATTATATAAGTTCATCATACATTAAACGAGGTCCAAAATTATTTCAAAATAGATTTTATAAATGCTTCATTTCATAGTGTAGGAAATAGTCTTGTGTTTTTGCTAGACAATGTTGATCAGAGGAAATAAGGACTCGCACGGGATGTTTCAGGTAGTGAAGGATAATATTAAAGACATACGTAGGGATTAAAGATCTTGAGTTTCACATACATCTAAGAGGAACTTTTGTGTGACCAGAAACTAGGATTCTTTCTGGACCCAGGTCTTGGGCAAGCCCCCTGGCAGCAGGACTTCAAGGATATACATGATAGTGCTCCTCACTTACAGTGGCTCAACTGTTCCATGTGTCTATTTCTCTAGGAATCTATCTGTGTCTCTTTCTGTTATGAATTGGCTGCTATATTCATGCAACAAATATATACTGAATGTCTACTGTATACCAGAATCTATTCTTGGCACATAGAAATATCAGTATAAAAGTATAAGAACATCGATGAACCCAACAGAGAAATATCCAGACATCCTTGAATACTTTTTTCTTGAATATTTATGTAATTATGGACCTACTGAGAATAAATAATAAATAGACTTTTAAAAAGTAAAGTATCTAGGATATTAGAAGACTGTACATATTATTGAAAGAGAAGTATAGGGGTTCCTGGGTGGCTCAGTGGATTAAAGCCTCTGCCTTCGGCTCAGGTCATGAACCCAGGGTCTTAAGATCGAGCCCCACATTGGGCTCTGCTCAACAGGAAGCCTGCTTCCTCCTCTCTCTCTGCCTGCCTCTCGGCTTACTTGTGATCTCTGTTTGTCAAATAAATTAATAAAATCTTAAAAAAAAAAAGAAGTATAAATACTATACATTGTGGCAAACCAATAAGAAAGCTTGGTTCTCCTTCCTTTGGCATGGACAGGTAGTTCAAGCCACATCATCCCTGCCATACATAAAGGAACTTTCACCTTGGCTCCCCTTTTAAGCCCAATAAAAGCCAAGACTAATCCCCCTCCTTGCTACCTCCAACCATTTTTAGACATGTGTGGGAGCCTCATTATGTTAGTAATCAAACTCTTCATATCCTTTTGGTGTGTAGTCATCAATCTTGACATCCTACCAATATGGCATGGGGCCCCATCTCTCCTTAGAGGAGTGAACACAACACCCATGATCAGTCAGGAACATATTCAAATCTCTCGCATTTATGGCTCCCTTCCCTTTTCATTTCAGGCAAATTAGGCATTCTAGATCCTTATGCATATCTGTGATGTTTCTTCTAGGCTAGTAAGCATGATTAGGATATTACCTTGATTGTGGTTTTTTTTTTTTTAAAGATTTTATTTATTTATTTGACAGACAGAGATCACAAGTAGGCAGAGAGGCAGGCAGAGAGAGAGAGAGAGAGAGAGGGAGAAGCAGGCTTCCTGCTGAGCAGAGAGCCCGATGCGGGGCTCGATCCCAGGACCCTGGGATCATGACCTGAGCCGAAGGCAGAGGCTTTAACCCACTGAGCCACCCAGGTGCCCCACCTTGATTGTGTTTAACTGAAATATATCCTATAAGAATTTATCTTCTGCCCTATGAACCATCTCAGATTATACTTGGTAAAGTTATCAAACCAATTTCTTTAGAAAGAACTAAAGAACATGCCAAAGAATGGAAAACTTGCCATAGAAACTGTACCCAAATATACACCTTACTCTTAATAGCTGTTATTCAAAGCCTTGCTTCCAAAGAAATATTAACATCACCAGACATTCATAAAGTCATTTTCTTTCCCATGTTTTTCTCAAACACCTAAAATAGCAGGCAAAACAAGTGATTTCTCAGATGTCTAATTAGAACTTAAGTTTGTGTTTTATTTTGTTGTTTGTTTTCCTTTTCCTAGTGGCTGAGGAATGAGACAACTCCCAAGAGAATTGATACTGTCCCTTCAACATCTGCCAAGCTAAAATCATCAATCTTAAATTATCCCATGCATTTCAATGTTCCAGATTTCCAAGGAGAAAAGAGGGTGTATAAAAATATAATATCAATCCAAACATTATCAGTTTTAAAATATCATAACCAGATACATGAGTTAATACCACTTACCACACTATTGATGGAAATATTTTATAGCAATAGGTAAATGTAAATTATTACTAATGGTAATTTTTGTTACTAATAGCAAATATTTTATTATTAATTATTAGTTATCTGGAAGTTACAAAAATAAAGCTCAAATGTCTATTCTTCGAAAAGACTCACTCAAACTAGTAAGTATAAGTTAAATTAAACAAGCTAAAGTCATACAGTTTAAAATACCACTTTAGGGGGTGTCTGGCTGGCTCAGTTTGTAGAGCATACAACTCCTGATCTGGGGTTATGAGTTCAAGCTGCATGTTAGGCAGAAAGATTACTTAAAGAAATAAATAAATAACCTTGAAAAAATACCACTTTATAATAATTTTATAAATTATCCTATTCCCCATATATATGAGTATAATAGTTAACAGATATTTGAGGAATTGAGTCAGCTTTGTTTTAAGAAACACTGGATTTTTAAAAATTTATTGCTTCCCTAAACTGGTAAGTTCAATTTTTAAAGACAAGCACATTATTCAAACTTTTCCTCATTTTTGACACTATGATATAATAAAAATTTCCTTCCTAGCAATTATCATATATGACAAAGCACTCTAACCACTTTTTAAAAAAATCTATGCCTAAGGTAAAATAGAAAATAGGTGTTTGGTCTTTGTCCCTGATACATAGCTCCTAAAACTCCTGGAATTTCCTGAGTAATAACAATGACTTTGGTATGCTAATGAGATACATCTCAGTCAAGGGGCTATCAGTAATCTGGGAATTCCTCAACCTGATAACGGACATCTAAAAAAAAACTTTTTAGCTAACCTTATACATAATGGTGAAAGTCTTTTTCTTCTAAAGCAATGAACGAGGAATATCCAGATGTCCAATCTCACTACTCTTATCCAGCATTGTGTTGGTGATACTTGCCTGTGCAATAAGACAAGAAAAAACAATAAAGGTATAAGTTTAGAGAGAAAGATATAAAACACTTTTTTTAAAGATTTTATTTATTTATTGTAAAACACCTTTTATTCACAGACAATATAACCATCTACATAGAGAACCCAAAAAATATCTACAAAAATTGTTGTTAGAAATGTTAAATGAGCTTAATGAGATCAATATATACAAGGTCAATATACAAAATTGCATACATAATTGCAATGAAAAACTGGAAATTGAAATTTAAAAACAATAAGATTTATAATATAATATAATATAATATATATATAATAAAATAATATAATAATATTAAATACTTCACTATAAATCTCAGAGAAGATATCTATATGCTGAAAAGTACAAAACACAGGTAAAGAAATTCTAAAAGGCTGAAATAAATGGAAAGATTTATAATTTCAGGGATTGGAAGATAGTATTTTGGGGATTTAAAAAGTCCCTAAATTAATCTATAGATTTAATGCATCCCAGTCACAATCCCAGTGAGATTTTTTTTTGTACAAATTGACAAGGTTATTCTATAATTTACATGAAAAATACAAATTTTCATTTTAAAATAAAATTTTAATATATATTTTAATTTTATTTTTTAAAATTTTAATATATATAATAATACATATATAATACATAATACATAATATATATAATAATACATAATTTATTTTAATAAAATTTAGAATTTTAAAAGTGAAGAGCAAAATGAGATAATACAGATCTCCTTGACTTTTGAGAGGGTTACAACCCAATAAACCATCATCAATTAAAACTATTGTAACTCTAAAATGATGTAAAACATCTAATTTACTGAATATCATAATAGCCTAGCCAAAGTTAAATGTGTTCAGACACCAGCATTGGCCTATAGTTGGGTAAAATCATCTAACGCATATTCTATTTTATAAATGTTGAGTATTTCATATAATTTACTGAATACTGTACTGAAAGTGAAAAACAGAATGGCTGCATGGGTACAGAATGCTTGTAGGTGTATTGACTGTTTACACTTGTGATCACAGGGCTGGCTGGGAGCTATAGCTGCCGCCGTTCAGCATTACCTGAGTATAGTATCACATACTGCTAGCCTGGGAAAAATTAAAATGCAAAGGGTGGTTTCTACCAAATGCATATCACGTTCAAACTACTGCAAAAATAAAAAAATCCCAAGTTGAACCATTGCAAGTTGAGGACCATCTGTACGCAGTATTTGATTTTAAGACAATGTTAATTAAAGGAGTACAGTATGATGAAATTATGGGTACATAGATCAATGCAACAGAAAAAAGTATTCAGATATACACCCACACATATAAATTCAATTAATTTTTGACAAAAATGGCAAAGTAATTTAATGAAGAAAAGGTAAATCTTTTCAACATATGCTGCTGGTGTTTGATCATAAATTATTTATAATCTGATGGCATGCAAAATTCTTCTTCCCCTTCTAAATTTGCCAAAAGTCTTATCTCATAAAATAGTCAGCAAAAGGGGCGCCTGCGTGGCTCAGTCAATTGAGTTTCTGCCTTCGGCTCAGGTCATGGTCTCAGGGTCCGGGGAACAAGCCCTGCATTGGGCTCTCTGCTTGGCGGGGAGCCTGCTTCCCACTCTCTCTCTGCCTACTTGTGATCTCTCTCTGTTTCAAATAAATGAATAGAATCTTAAAAAAAAAATAGTCAGCAAAAAATCAATAATCTTGCTTTCTATATCAAATCCAGATGGATAGGCCTCTCTCTCCATTTAATTTCTTGGATGTAGCTACTAACGTGTAACCTAAGGTATCAAGACACAGGCTGGCTGTCCACCCACACTCGACAGACAGTTGTAGGACAGGTATAGGATTACTACCAAAAACATCACCAATCTATACTAATTCTGAAATCCATCTGAACAAATGTCAGAAGTTCCTTGATGCCTGTAAGCGTCTTTAAAACCCTACAATTTGTTTCAGAATCTGTGAGATGATCTATCAAATTCTTCAGTGGGCCTTTTGTGTGAGGCACCACCACTGGTATTTCTGATGCCATTAAAAAAAAAAATTGCATTAATATCCTTGGTTTCATATTTAGACAATGATTTCCTTTCAGTGCCCTTCCTGCCTTTGACCTTTTCTTGGCAGCCTCTGCTTAATCTTACCATTGTTTGTCTTCTGGAAAGCCTGACAATTCTCAATGCGATAAAACTCCTGGTCATTCATGTGTAACCATCCCTCCATTGTTTGTTTCTTTTACATTTTACGATAAGCACCAAGATACCACCCAGGCTGCATGTTCATCATGTAGGCTAGCAACTTCCCTAGCTACATCATTCCGTTCATTAGGTACACTTTGTGATGCTTTCACCCATTGCAAGTATCCACTTGCTTTCAATTTTTAAAAAGGTTTTCCTCACTTTCCTAGAAGTCCTCATTTATAGCTTTCTCAAAAGCCATGATGCTTCTACAAAGGATAATAATGACTATGATAGTTTTTTAAAACATCTACAAATTTTTTTGACTGTCCTGCAACAATTACTCTTCCCTTGAATAAGAAATTAATTAGCTAATTGTTTTAAATGAATAGGAGGTAGTACAACTGATGCAGCATGGCTTCTTGGGCCAAATTTGACAGATCAGTGCAGTTTCTGCCCAGCTCTGTCTCAGAACTATCATTTTTGGAATTCGGTCACTGGTGTGGGGCAGCACAGATCCCATAGAGAAATTGCCAGTCGATGTCTAGCAGGAAGCCTCTGCTAACGTCGCACCTGATAGCCAACATCAACTGTCTTGCATGTGAATGAAGAAGACTTTAAGACTCCAGCCCTGGCCAATATCTGACTGCAACCCTATGAAATGCTGTGGGCAAAAAACACCCACCTGTGCTGTCATCCCCTAGAACCATAGAAATAAAAAGGAAGGATTTTTTTTTTTTTTATTATTGTAGCAATCTTAATTTAAGTCTAGGACAATTTGTTATGCAGTAATGGATTAAAAAATCAATTAGTTCAGAAATCAATTAATCCTATGCATAATAGAATAAAGGAATAAACTCCTATGATCATTTGAGCAGGCAAAGTGGCTCAAAATACAAACATGTAACTAAAGCCAGAGAAAGAAGCTTAATTCCATGGTTTTTGTTCAACGGTCTCTGGGAGAAAAGAGGCCTTTTATCACTGATCACAAAGCTGTGAGTATGTGATCCTAGAGTTGCAGAAGTGAATGCATGTAGCTTTTTGAGGAAATACAGTTGAAGAGAATAAAGCCGGAATACAGATGGATACAGAAATGAGGGTTGGAGAGAGAGTCGTGAATACATTTTAATCTGACGTTCTGATCACCAGTGCTTTTCCTTTAATTTTCTTATGTGTACCAATAAACTATCTCCTTGACATGTTTTCATCAAAAATAGCTTAGGTTGAGTCTCTGCACTTGCAAACAAACCTCATTCTTTCTCATGATCCTCTTCTAATTTCAATGTGCTGTTTTATTACTAAGTATGTTTTATATGAGGACAGAGCAGGGGACGGAAAAAAAAATGACAGCAATTGACCGTAATAATGTAACCTAATATTGTTGTAGAAGAAAAAGACAATATTGGAGGCTTGAATAAATTTTGCACAGAACAAAAGAACCCCAAACTGATAGCCAGTCTCCATTTTGTTTTCTTCTGACTTGAAGCAGGCAAGACAGAGAAGGGCTGGGCCCTGAAAAACATAAAACCCTTAAGATTGCTTTTCGTGAGCTATTAAAAAAAAAAATCCTATGTAAGATTTTTAGACATACTAGGGTCCAGCATAATCTTTAGCTCTTTTCCCCAAGGAGCAGCAAACGCAGATTAAAGGATATTAATTTTGTGAAAGTAATAATGAGAGGGGAGAGATGGCAAAGACAAACCAGAAACAAAGGAAGAAATGGTGCAAAGGCTTTAAGAGTCTCATGAAAACTATGTAGGAAAAGTTAGTAGAAGGTACATCAACAGTTGCAGAAGCCAGAGACCTCGAATGGACACGTTCCATAGGATTTATAGCCTAAAAGCAGGAAGATTTGAGGAAGAATACCCTAAGTACGAGGGATCTATAAAATCTATAAAATGAATTGTTTGTATTTTGAAAGATGGGCTTTCAAATTTCTTTTTGCTCTTTGCAGGGTTTTTTTTTTTTTTCATTAAAAATATGTAACAGTGTCATTAATCCATTAGAAAAAAATAAAAGCTATGTTGTAACCTGCAACCTCTCCCTGGACTAACCCCCTTAAGCACAGATTATGGTTCTTGACCACTCATTCCCGTCTCTGTCCAAGGTTAAATTTTATCAATGATTTTTCCTAGAAATAAGATTTTAAAAATGTGCTTTTCCACTCATGTTAGGATAGTAATTCAGACTCATGTCCTGTATCTTACCATGTTTATAAGAAGAGGAACACTATGTGGGAGCTTTGAATCCATTCATTCTTCATAGTTAATTTGTGCAACAATAAAATGATAAAAACGCCAGCAGTGACAGGCACCACAGAGATGTGTGTCCAACTGCCCTTTAGAGATGCAGTCATTGTTGGAACCAGAGACAGCCATCACTTATAAAATTGTGTAACTCTTTAAGCTGGTGAACAGTTAGATCTCACTCAGAAGCACTTGAGACTGACCCTGATCTTGCCTCCTTCAGGCAAGGGACTGGATGGATCCCTATAGCATGATTGGTAGCCTACACTGCTGACTGAGAGGAGAGGGCCTTTCTCTGGAATCTGTTGCACAAGTATCTGCTTCAGGATAGCATCTAGAACATTTGATGGGAAGGAACTTAGCTGTCTTGTGTTTGAGACCATCTTTGACCTTGACCTTCTCTGAGTATTGCCTTCCCTACTATTATCACAGCATGCGTTAATGATTTTCTTTGGACTCAATTTTTTTTTAATTTAAATGAATATATTTTAAAACAATATTTCATTATATTTTAAGATTTCCTTAACATTCGGGGCACCTGGTTGACTCAGTGAGTTAAGCATGGGACTCTTAATTTTGGCTCAGGTCAAGATCTCAAGGTCGTAAGATCAAACCCTATGTAGGCTCTGTGCTGAACATTGAGCCTGCTTAAGATTCTCTCTTTCCCTCTGTCCTACTTGCACTCCCACCCCACTCCCACTTTCTCTAAGGAAAAATAAACAATTTTTCCTTAACACCATATAATGCAAAGTTGAAAGGCATTCCTTATACTCACAACTTTATCTTTTACTTGTCATATTGCTTTACCACTTATTTTACATGTCATTCTACTGTATCTGACAGTGAGCTGCTTATGGACAGACAGAACTCTGTCTCCTCTCTTACTTTCCCTCTCTTTCTGTTCTAATCTTCACAACTTCAGCGCCTACTGGAACTTAAAAGGTGATTAATAACTATCAAAGAATTGCTCAGAAACAATAAGACTGAAGACTTTCATTATACTCTGTCAAAAAATGGGTAAAGGCAATAATAAACCTGGTATCCTAACAATGGAGTGTTAGGTGTTAGGTTGCAGATCCTTCTGAGGAATATCGGATTAAATATGATTGTGCATCTTTCAATTTTTTGACAAGGCTATTTTATGTTCTGAGGGATAAAATGACTTGGGTTGTAGAAAACGGATGGCAATGCAAATGCTTCTAGTATATACTAATGCGAACATATTATGTCCAATAGAGAATATATATGTATATTTATCACATGTTCAATTTTTATTTGAACTCATACTGGTTCTCTCAATAATTAAGGACAAAATTTTTGACATACATTAATTTTATTTTTGTATTATTTTGTATTAAAGTAATACTTTTATCAATTTGAAAATAACACCTTGTCATCTCATATATGTAAGAGAAAACATCTTCAATAAAAGTCATAATTCCAACCAGAGGCAAAGGTGAGTCTTATTATATTTCTTATAAAATATTTTATATTTATATTTATAATTTATAAATATTATATTTCTTATATAATATTTTATTTATATAAAATATTTTATATTTCTTATAAAATATTTTATAAGACAAAGTGATTGCTCTGTTTAGTCAAGTCTGTGGTTGACAGTTAGGATTGGTGGCTTCAGGGGAGTGTTATGTTGCCTGATTGCTTTACCTGTCCAACTCTTAAGGGGTGACTTTTCCATAGGTACTTTGTAGCAAAATCAAATCAGAATAGTAAACTCCAAAATGGAGTTTAATCGGGTGGTTAAATACCTTTCTCTTAATGTTTTCTTGTATGAGTTGTCATAATGTGACTCTCCTGTCATCATGGAAGACTGCCATGGGAGCAAAGACTGTAGTTAGACAACTGAAATTTTGAAATTTCAGCATTAACAATACAGAAGGATAACTAATTAAGTATTTATCCTTTTGCATTAATTATAAGGAGTCTGGGAATACAGAGGATAGTCAGCACTTGAATTATCAGGCAAGATTTTATGTAAAAGATAGCACTTAGTCTATAAGATGGGATAGAAAAAGTATAGGATACAAATTTTATGGAAAGAAACACAGGTAGGGTCAAAACAACAAAGGATGAAGTTGGCCTAGAATGCCAGAGAGTGAATCTAGCAGCCCAAGTATTTTTTTTTTTAATTTTGCATTTACTTAGTTATTTAAGTAGGCTCCGTGCCTAGCATGGAGACCAATGTGAGGCTTAGACTCATGACTCTGAAATCAAAAGTTGGACACTTAACCAACTGAGACAACCATGAGCTCCTTGAAACATTTTTTATTAACATATAATGTATTATTTGTTTCAGGGGTACAGGTTTGTGAATCATCAGTCTTATACAACTCACAGCACTCACCATAGCACATACCCTCCCCGGTGTCCATCACCCAGCCACCCTATCCCTCCCACACCCCTCCACTCTGGCAATCCTCAGTTTCTTTCCTGAGATTAACAATCTTGTATGGTTCTTCTCCCTCCCTGGTCCCATCTTGTTACATTTTTCCCTCCCTCCCCCCCCATGACTTCCCACCCTGCCTCCAAAATTCCTTATATCAGAGAGATCATATGATAACTGTCTTTCTCTGACTGACTTATTTAACTTAGCATAATACCCCCAGATGTCCATCTACAGATGAACAAAGAAGATCACACACACACACACACACACACACACACACGAATACTATGCAGCCATCAAAAAACTGAAATCTTGCCATTTGCAATGACATGGCTGGATCTAGAGCCTGAGTATTCTTATCGGCCTTCAAGGGATAAAAGAAAACCCTGAACACTAGGAAATGGAGAATCTCATCCAATAAAGCAAAAGAAAGTAGCTAAGTGGGTGGCAATAAGGCAAAGAAGAAAAGGAAATGTTGGGAAAAGCAGCCTATACTGTTGGCTGGAAGGCTAAGAGTCAAAAAGTCCAGGAGTTTCCTTTTGGGGAGAAGAGCATAGAGTTTTTGCATGAAAAATCTCTGCAGGCAGATAAAAGTAGAAAATCAAACCGAGCTGATACATTGTAGATGTATGCCTGAAAATACAAGTGCTGACTATCCTCTGGATTCCCAGACACCACTAGGACCATATCCTGGTCCTAAGAATGGCATTATTCTTATAAATGGGCTTCTATTTAAAACCCTGCACAGGGGGTGCCTGGGTGCCTCAGTTGGTTGTTTGCCTTCGGCTCAGGTCATGAGCTCAGGGTTGTGGGATTGAGCCCCATGTCAGATTCCCTGCTCCGTGGGGAGTCTGCTTCTCCCTCTCCCTCCGCCTGCTTGTGCTCTCTCTCATTCACTCTCTTTCTCTCAAATAAATAAATTAAATAAATAAGAAGCACATTGAGTACTTGCTTTAATTGTCCTCATAATTCTTTTGGTGAATAAATTTGAAATCAGAATGAGTACTAAAAAAAAAGAAAGAATCTATGCTTTATGTATGCTTTATGTAACTCTGGCCATTCTAATAACAAGTTTTAATAAAATTTGCAAGATTTAGTTTAATAATGAGATACGTAAATATAAGACATTCGTTTCAAAATAATTAAATGATATAAAAGGAAACTCCACATTTCCTACATCAAAAGTCAAAATACAAATTAGACAAAAACTTTAAATATAAAATAATGACACACTACAAAATTGTGTAATAACTTACAGATATTCAATATTAGTATTATAAAACATTTATTGTGTACTTCCTATATGTGGGAACTTATATTAAGATAATATTTTCACTTATCTCTCACTATGTATTGGATGTATGGTCTGGTAGCAACTACACACAAACTTGGGAGTACAAAGACCATTTAAAACTTTTCATTTTGAACTAATTTTATATATACAGAATTGCCAAAGTAGTACAGAGATTTCCCTAATATTTCTCACTCTGCTTAGTCTAATGTTAGTATCTTTCAAGATATTTTTATATGATTATCAACAAAGAGTACCTAAAAGTGAAAGAAGAAAAAAACTGTCCCACATTTGGATAGAACAGAATTTTTTTCCATATTTTTTTCCTGAGAGGAAATTATTAGTCCTGTTGAAATCCTTAAATATTTTGTGGAAATCTTTCATAGAATTACTACATGTTCCCACTTCATCTTGTTGACTCTCAACTATCAGCCAGGGTCTGAGGATACTGACCATTTTTTTTCTTTGTGTATCTAATCTAACAGTCATCACATAGTTGCTTCTACCCCTTACCCCAAAGTCCCTAGCAATTTTATACCTTTAATTGTCCTTGTAGGAGCCTTATCCCTTAGGGGAAAAGATGGATACTTGCTGATTATTAAATATATGAGAAGTTTTTCTTAAAAGAGGAAGGGAATTTGTTTTCAAGTTCTCATATTATATAAATATCATTTCCTGGGTTTATATCCCTCTGAAGCAAGTGCAGTCAAATGAAGAAATAGCCCATATTTTTACTTTTACTGTGGCAAATTTAATAATGAATGAAATTATTAATTTTATGAATATAACAATAGGTTAATATAAAAATAGATTTCTATGTAATATTTATCACATAACTCTGAAGGAGTTAAAAAAACAGAAATTGCTATAACAAAGCAAAGAAGAAAAGGAAATGTGAGCAGACTTGACTATTTTACATAAATGACTAAGTTCTTACTTATATCTATAAAAATAAATAGGACTAGAATTAATGCTGAGTATTGTCTCAATTGCTCAATCATAATTTTTAAAACATGAGATCATGACTCTCAAATATAAAATAAACACTCATCAAAGTTTTTTTTTAGCTCACATGACACTTAAGATTTTTTATTCTTTGTCACATAAATTCTTTTTCAGTGTTATGGACAGGAGTTGTTTGTACTACAATTAGTTTTTTTTTCTCTTTGTCTTTTTGTTTCTGTAACTAAAAGTCTATTTGTATTTTTTAATTAGTTTTCTATAATTTCTACTGTTGACCCTACAGAGTAGTTAGATAGCCTAGTTAATATAAAGCTGTGCAAAGCTGTATACCATGATAGAATTACATAATCCCTAGATTTCCACTGAAACTACACCTGGTAAACTCTTTTGCCAACTTCCAAGTCTTGAAAAATTTTCAAGAAGCATGCTTACAATACCTATGACCCAAATAATAAATTTTTAGGAAAAAATAACAGTCTCATTTATTTTGTTAAAAGATTAATTTCAAATACTATTTTACTTTTCATGTTTAATAATCATTTATCAAGCTATTTATAGAACTAGAACAAATAATCCTAAAATATGTATGGAACCAAAGCAATCTTGAAAAAAAAAAAAAAAGAACAAAACTAGCAGCATCACAATCCCAAATTTCAAGATTTACTACAAAGTTGTAGTAATCAAAAAAGCATGGTACTGGCACAGAAATAGACACATAGATGAATAGAACAGGAAAGAAAGCCCAGAAACAAACCCATAGAAATATTAATCTTCAACAAAAGAGGTAAGAATATACAATGGGAAAAAGTCTTTTCAACAAATGGTCTTGGGAAAACTAGAAAGCTACATGCAAAAGAATGAAACTGGACCACTTTCTTACACCATACACAAAAATAAACTAAAAATGGATTAAGGACCTAAATGTGAGACCTGAAACCATAAAAATCCTAGAAGAGAACACAGGCAGTAATTTCTTTGACATCAGCCATAGCAACATTTTTCTAGACCTGCCTCCTGAAGCAAGGGAAATAAAAGCAAAAATAAACTACTGGGACCATATCAAAATGAAAATCTCCTGTACAGCAAAGGAAATAATTAACACAACTAAAAGACAACCTACTAAATGAAAGAAGATATTTGCAAATGACATAGCCCGTAAAGGGTTAGAATTCAAAATCATAAAGAACTTATACAACTCAATACCCCAAAAGCAAATAACCCAATTAAGAAATAAGTAGAAGACATAAACAGACATTTCCCCCAAAATGACATACTGATGGCCAACAGACAAATGAAAAGATGCTCAACATCACTCATCATCAGAGAAATGCAAATCAAAACTACTGTAAGATATCATTTCACACCTGTCAGAATGGTTAAAATAAAAACCACAAGAAGGAAGTGTTGGTGAGGATGTGGAGAAAAAGAAACTCTCATGCACTGGTGGAGATACAAACTGGTGCAGCCACTGTGGAAAACAGTATGGAGGTTCCTCAAAAATATTAAAAATAAAACTATCCTATGATCCAGGAAACACATTACTATGTATATACCCAAAGAATACAAAAACACTACTTTGAAAGGATATATGTACCCCTATGTTTATTGAAGCATTATTTACAATCACAAATTGTGAAAAGAGCCCAAGTGTCCATCAGTAAGTGAATGGATAAAGAAAAGCGGTGCATGTATACAATGGAATAATACTCAGCCATAAAAAAACATGAAATCTTGCCATCTGCAACAATATGGATGGACCTAGAAGGTATAATGCTAAGTAAAATAAGTCAGTCAGAGAAAGACAAATATCATATGATTTCACTCATATGTGGAATTTAAGAAACAAAATAAATGAACAAAGGAGGACTTCAGTCATTTAACTGTCTGTTTTCAACTCAGGTCATGATTTCTAGGTCTTGGGATCAAGGCCTACATCAGGCTCCCAGCTCAGCAGGGAGTCTGCTTCTCCCTCTCCTGATCCCCCTGCTTGTGTTCTCTTTATCAAATAAATAAATAAAATCTTTAAAGAAAATAAAGGAGAAAAAAGAGGAAAACAAAAAATGGACTTTTAACTATGGAAAACAAACAGGATTATCAGAGCTCATTCCTTACACAACAAAAGATCACTGAAATGCTGCTTTATATAAGGAAAGGATACCTTCTCCAAAAGCACCCCTTTATAGATTTTTACATAGACTATGCCAAATATCATCAACTTTTCACTTTTTATCCAGGCTAGTCACATGGTCAAGCCTAACTACAAAGTGGTGTTTCATTATCCAACATTTATAGTGAAAGAAATCAAGGAAGAAAGTGGTTGGGATTAGGTATCAACTAAACCTGCTTTTATGAGATAATACAGTGTCCTAGCTGTGTTAGTGAGTTTTGCCCTTCTCTACACTGGGGAACCCTGAGGAAGGAGTGAATTACCCTTTTATTCCTTTCCTCCAGCAAGGAAAACCTGATGCTGAGAATACTCAAGTATTCTTTGTGAGTCATAAAAATAAAAAGGGTCAACTTAATTAAATTCCAAATGTAAAACTAATCCTTTAAAAATGATGATCTGACTTGTCTAACCACCTTCAGAAGTATATTCCTGGTCTGTGATCATGTGCCTCTATTGCCTGTGAAGAAATTCACTTAAGAAAAACTGATACTCCTTTATTCTAATTAATATAGAAAGCTAAACATCATTTAGTTTACTCTTTGCAGGTGTGAGAAGACAATGTCAGTTTACATTATTATCCAAAGAACCATTCACTAATTAATAACCCCAGAAATAAGTAATGTTAATGAAGGCCAAATTCATATTTGCTATTAAGTGTCAGTTGCCCTTGAAATAACATTGCAATTTTCTCCAAAGCTGACTTGCCAGTTCTTCGATGCCCTTGGAGACCATAAATTCAGTCATTTTGTATTAATAAAGAAGCATATATTTATTTAGAAATGAGATAACCCTCAAACCCAAAGTACCTGATAATGAATAAATCATAAAAATATATTTTTGTGCCTGAGGGAAACAAGCCCCAATCATTTAGACAAATAAAATCTTATTTGAAGCAAAGAGAAATACTTTTTTACTGTATATAATTTTACATACATTAAATTTTAAGAATTAACTGCCTTAACTCCTCCTTATATATTTTTTTAAAGATTGACTTATTTATTTGAGAGAGAGAGAGCACTAGTGGGAGGGTTAGGGAGACAGAGAATTTCAAGCAGACTCCACAGCAAGCTCAGAGCCTGAAGCATGTCTTGATCTCAAAATGCTGAGATTATAATCAGAGCCAAAACCAAGAGTGGGTCACTCAGTCAACTAGCCACACAGGGGCCCGGAGCCTTGGACTCTTAGCTTAGCTCAGGTCTTGATTGCTGGGTTCTGAGTTCAAGGCCTGCACTAGGCTCAGAGCCAGCATGGAGTCTACTTAAAAAAGAAAAACAGTGATCTACATTTCTTTTTTAAATGAATTTACTGTACATTTATATCTAACATTACACTATGGTGACATTTTTCAAACATATGAGATTGAAATTATTTAAGAGAGAGTATCTATAAATACTACCTAGTTTCTATCATTAACATTTTGCTATATTTGCTTTTTCAAAAATCTATCACGTATCCATTCATCCTTCCATTCATTAGTATACTTTGGGCTAAATACTTCAACATGCGTCAATACTCAATATTCATTAGTATACTTTCTGTTAAATACTTCA
Source organism: Lontra canadensis (assembly GCF_010015895.1). Taxonomy (NCBI): domain Eukaryota; kingdom Metazoa; phylum Chordata; class Mammalia; order Carnivora; family Mustelidae; genus Lontra; species Lontra canadensis. The sequence continues at coordinate 5,598,116 of NW_022631036.1, forward strand.
ACTTGCAGTCAATATTTGTTTACATATTTTTCTTGTGAGATCACATTTACATACAATGAAAAGTATAAATCATGGGTGTACTTTTTTGCATGCATGCATTAAAAAATTCATACACTGGTAAAATGTATAAGTTTATCAAGGTAGAACTTCACTGTAACTCTAGAAAATTCCCTCTTAAAACACTGCTTAGTAACACCCTGCCCTGCTTTCCATAAATCGATCCTTGTTTTCATTTTGATTGTTTTTCTTTTGTTGTAAACCTTGACGTAAAGAATATTAGCTCAATACATGTGTGTGTAACTTGTTTGGCACAGCTGATAGGTAAATGATGATAGACAGGTAGATAAATGATATGATAATAGATAAAAAGATTTATCCATGTTTTTGCAATAGTTCATTCCTTTTTATCACTGAGTAGTATTTCATTGTATGGATGATGTGTCACAGTGTGTTTTTTCATTCTCTTATTGATGGGCAACTGATCTTCTTCCAGTTTTTGCCTGTTGGGAACGAAACTGCTGTGAACATTGTTTTGCAGGTTTTTTAAAATATTTGTTTCCATTAGCTTTGGGTAGACAACTATGAATGGAACTGCTGGGCTAAAGGGTATGTATGTGCTGAGAATATTTAGTATAACCTCACTGTTTTATGGTACATTTTATAGAATATATGTTGAAATTTTAAAAAAAGCTTCATAAAATGTGAGTATAGTGATAACCACTGTTAACATTTTGACATATGTCTTTCAGAATTTCTTCTCTAAATATATATTAACATTAATACTGGCATTAACTTTTTAATTAAAAATCATCCAAAGATATTCTTTTTTTTTAAAGATTTTGTTTATTCATTTGAAAGAGACAGAGAGGACAGAGAAAGAGAGTGTGTGTATGAGCAGGAGAGAGAGGCAGAGGCAGAGAGAGAAGTAGACTCCCTGCTGAGCTGGGAACCCGACCTGAGGCTCAATCCCAGGACCCTGGGACCATGACCTGAAGGCAGACACATGACCATCTGAGCCACCCAGCCGACCCCATCCAAAATATTTTGTTTTTAAAAGATTTTATTTATTTATTTATTTGTCAGAGATTGAGAGAGAGAGAGAGAGAGCGCACAAGCAGGCAGAGTGGCAAGCAGAGGCAGAGGGAGAAGCAGACTCCCCGCTGAGCAAGGAGCCCGATGTGGGACTTGATCCCAGGACCCCGGGATCATGACCTGAGTTGAAGGCCACGGCTTAACCAACTGAGCCACCCAGGCATCCCCAAAAATATTCTTAAGAACCAATTATATGCAGGGATACAGTAGAGAGTAAAACAGAATTTACTTGGGACTTGCAATGCAGAATAAAAATAATAGTTAACTATTACACAGATGGACGTCAAGAACAAGATTTGAGGTGCATTTGCTTGAATTAGCTCATTTAATCTCCACATCAACCTCATGAGGTAAAAATAACTTGCTTAAGTTTATACAATCTAAATGTGGAGACAAGGGATAGGAAATAAATGAACCCAGGAAGTCTGGACCCAGAGCCGTTGCCCTTTACCCTGGACAACACATGTACCCCGGGACGCCTTTCACATCATACTGTATGTAAATGGTGCTTCTGGATTGTGCAAAGCAGTGATCCTTAGTACCCTTCTTACCAAGAATAGTGTATATATGTGTAATCTGCTCCCTCCTAATAATACATAATCCTGATGACTTTTGAACACTTGAAAGTATTTCATTCTAATATAATTTTTTTAAAATAATCTTTAACAAATAAGTCCCTCTGTTAAGAACCATGCTTACTCTACATATTTGAATATATGGTTTTTTAAAATATTTTATTTATTTATATGACAGAGAGATCACAAGTAGGCAGAGAGGCAGGCAGGGAGAGAGGAAGGGAAGCAGGCTCCCTGGTGTGGAGCTTGATCCCAGGACCCTGAGATCACAACCTGAGCCGAAGGCAGAGGCTTAACCCACTGAGCCACCCAGGCACCCCTTGAATATGTGTTTTTGTACTCATGTTCTGTTGGTTTCTTGCATAAATTTTTACAGGTAGAGTTGCTTGGTAGAAGGATATTCACACTGAAAATTTTTGTACATATTTTAGGTTTTTCCTCCCAAATTATGTCAATATATATTAGTTGATAGAAAATTACTAGAGTATCCATTTTACACAACCCCTTACAATACTAGATATTATTACTCCTTTTAGTCTTTGAGAATCAAATATTCGAAATTTAGTTTTACTTAATGCGCATCTCTTAAATTTCTACCAGAAAGTTAATATCTTCTTTTGTAAAGAAAGTGTTTGAGGCTGGGCCCATTTTTAAATATAAGTATATATACATGGCTATCATTACTTAGTAAGTTATAAGCATAAAACAATGATTTTAACACTTTGTTCAACATATCCATCATTTTTTTTAAGATTTCTCATTAATAACATGGACAGATCCTAAATATTTTTATTATCTTTTTAATGTAAGATTTCTAGAAATGACTCCATTCTGGCATTACTCTCATTAACATGCAAATCATTTTAGTAACAGGTACATTCTGTCCTCCACTGGTATCAGTTATATCAAACCTATGACCTATAGCCTGAGAATCAAGAAGTATAAAGCGAAAAACTGAATTACCATGAATTGTTCTAATTGCTGTTTATTGGATGCCTTCAATCATTTATGTTTATTGAATGCTACTAACAACCTGGTATTGTTTTCACTATTTTCAGGGTATATATTAACTAAAAAGAAGAGAAATTAAAAATCCCTGATCACAGGAGCTTACACTTTAGTAAGACAAAATGGAGACTGAAGATGTTAAAGAAATAAATTATTTAGTAGCTTATAAAGTGATAAGTGCTCCCAAAAAAAGGAAAAAGAAGAAGAACAGAGGAAGAAGATGAAGGAAACTTGATAGGAGATGGAATGGTGGTAGGGTTGCAGTTTTAAGTTAGGAATATCAGGGAGGGACGCACAAAGAAGAGTTTTCTAGAAAAACGTGAAGGAAGTACATTATAGGGTATGTTTATCAAGTAGAGTTTTGGTTTATTAAGCTACCTGTCCAGGTCTTTTTATCTCCTTGGTGTTTATATGGGAGATAGGTATGCTTCTAAGAGACATTTATTAAGTTGTTTTTTTTTTTTTAACTTTGTATCCAGAGAGCAGTGTAATACCTTTTAGATTCTCTAAGATTCATAGAGAAACAAAATGCAAGAAATGTGTACTTGTGGATAACACGCTATAAAAATAGTGTAATTCTAGTAAAACTCCAACACAGTTCCATACATTTTATGATTGCAGAACAAATATTGCTTTCCTTGTTTCAATGAAAACTTTTGTTTTATGTGAAACTCTATTATGGAATTCCTAGCAGAAATCTGTTTTTCACTTCAAGAGTGTTCACAGTAGCATTCTGAGGTAGCAATTTGTTATGAATTCCCCTTTTCACGCTGAACAGTGACATATACTACCTGCAAATCCAAACGACCCACTGCATACATTAAGACACTTAGCAAGCTCAAGGGTAATTTTAAAGGAAATATATATTATTAAAAACATTTTACCACTTGTCCAGCATTTTAGAAACTCTGTAACAATAGTGCATTTATTTCTTTCCGTATTTCTGATTTTGGTTATCAAAGTTAGTTTTATAAATAAAACTTGAAGAGGCATTCAAGTTTTTACATGCATTTTTAGTTCCTCGGAGTTCTGCTAATGAAAATCAGTATTAAAAATCTAACATGAATAAAAGTCTAATCTCACTTGTGCATCTCTGCAAAATTGTATGGGTTCATTCAAAGTACCTTGAATATTCTGAAATAAACATATGACATAATTTCTATACACCTGAAAAGAAATTTTTCATAACCTACAAATTAAAATTAGTTTATATAAGTGCAACATATTGTTTGTTTTTCTCATGCTGCTATGCTGAAAAGGAAGACAATTCTAAAGCAGAGTTTGTAAGCTTTCTTAGACAATTAAACACATGGAAAATAATTCATCCCTTCCCCTTCCACAAGGTAGAAATATTTCCAAATATGAATATTGATTTTTAAACTTAGTTATTTAAAAAATATAAATTGGATGCAACCAGACATCATGTGCTGCTTGATAGAAGAACACATCACTGGTTATGAAATAATCTTGCCAAAGTACCAATTTATAGAAAATATAGAGATAGGGAAGTCTATAAAGTAACACCACAGGATGCAATCAACAGAATCCAAACTGTGGGAAAATATAATAAATAAGACAGGTTTTTTCATCAAATAATTTTCAAGAAAAAAAAAAGAGAAGGGGTAATGATAGATTAAAGAAAGAATTATATATACTTTCTATTGATCATGATTCAAAGGAACAGAGTATAAATAAAATGATGCATGTGAGTTATTGGGACACGAACAGGATATTTGTTGAAATTATTTATTTTGGTAGCTGCAAGAAAGATAATGAAACTATATTAATTTTTGAGAATTTAGTATTACATATTGAGATATTTACTAAATCCAGGTGGAGTTGTATGAAGTCTGAGGAGATAGGTCTAGATGTACACTAAGCAAGATTGGCATGAGTTGACAATCATTGAAGCTAGGTGATCTGTTCATGGGGTTTAATATGTTGTTATTTTTCTTTATTATATATTTAATATTTTATATATTTTAATGTAAATTAATTAATGGAATTTGATAAACTCACCCAAGAATTGTGACTCTGCTACGTCTTACATCCCATTAACAAACAGAAAAGCAAAACAAGCCACTCAGGAAAAATGTATATTTAATGTGTATTTATTGAACATTATTGATGAAATGGAATTTCTCTTCAGGAGATTATCAATAGGAAACTGCATTTTAGAGGCCACTATTGTTATAAAATAAACCTCCTGATGAATAATTTTTGAATATCATTTTGGATTGGATAGAAGCAGTTGATCACAACAAAATATACTGAATGTAATAGAATACAAACCATTTTTATTCATTATTTATGTGGTTTGTATGTCATGTGCTTATTGTCTAATTAGAATACAAAATAACATTTAGTTCTATGCATGTGCAATATAATTATAATTATATCAAAATAACAGGATTAGTTATATGTTAATGTATAACAATATAATCATAAACCTCTTATTTTCAGCTCAGGGTTTCTGTGGGTTGGGAGTTTGGGCTCTGTCCAATCAGTTCACCTCCCAGGCTGTCAGGCTGGGCTGTGGTATCATTTGGTGCTTAACAGTCAGGAAGGATCGATTACCTTATTCATGTGTTTATTTGCAGCATTTAGTTACTTGCAGACTGGTCAGACTGAGTATTTCCTACACTTAGGAGGAGATGCTTACCCTAGGGCATAAATACTGGGAAGATCATGGGGGCACCCCAGAATATATCCACCATATTAACCAAATAAGGAAGTATAAATATAACTACAAATCTAAAATAATAGAACAAAGTAATCTCTTTTTATTTTGCTTATTAGATTCATTTACCCAATCTCTTGTACATGAAACTAATTTTTAAAATAATTTCATATTTTCATATATCACTCAAATATTTTGTGGAGCATTTTTTAGTCTTTTTGGCTCTTTGATTTTATTGAAAGTAGAAGTGATTGCTATATATAACTTATTTCTTGTTTCTCAACAAAATTATTGTATTTTTTAAAGTCAGTCATTTTCACTTAGATCTTTTAACTACTATGATCATGACTATGAATTCTCAGTTTTATCCAGAAGATGCAACTCAATATTAATGTGAGATCTTTACAGACACTTTTTCACATTCTTATTCACAATACCTAAAAATACTTGGTTGTAAAGGCCTAAGGAAAACAAATGCATCTAGTATTCAAAAAATCACAACTTCTCACTCTGGTTATGTCTTCACAAGGAAGAAGAAATTTAAAAAATGACCATCAAATCCAGTCAAATTTCTTTGGAGGGCCTGAAATCATCTACTCAGTGTTTCATTTCATTTTGTTTATGAGATGACAAATCTCATGCTATTACGGATTCACATAAAACAACCCTCAAGTAATTTCACGAAGAGAGGAATTTGGAATAAAATGGGTCTATTCAAAAAAGTCCGCCAATGCGGTATAGGTATTAAAATACAACAGGACCCCTGAATTTCAGCTGCAATCAACAAATTCATTCAAGCTAGTTTAAAAAAAAAAAAAAAAGTAGCAGTGTGGAAACTAGTTACACCATTCTTTGAAGACCTGGAGGAGGCTCTAGGCTGAGTTCCCAGGAATGACTTCTTGAAACAAGAAACACTGCCTCTGCCACAGCTGGAGAAGTTTGAAAAATGGATGAATGGGAAGCTAATTACTGGGGGCGGGGGGGTGGGAATCATTGCTATGGCTTCTGGCTCCAGAACGTCACTACTTGCCCTATAATCTGCCTCTTACCCCTTCTGCCTCAATTCTTCATCAAAATCTCTCACAGATACACCTAATTGACAGGCCAGAACCATAATTGCAAAAGGGTGTTGAGGAAATGCAGTTTTTTAGTTTCCAGCTCATAGAGTCTTCATGCTAGAATGGAATACTGAGTCAATTTATATATCAATGTATATCAATATCTATGTCTAATATCTATGTTTCTATTACCTAATTCAGTAGTAAAGAAAACAAACCTTAGTTATGTATTGCATTCTAATTTCAAATAACTTTAGTATCTTTATTGACAGAATCCTGAAAAAATGAATTTATAGAATTAGTTTGGTTGAAAACTTGGGCATTCATTCAAATAATAACAATCATTATTCACATAGTAATATCTTGTATTTTATGTGCTACTTTATCATTTGAAGATCTTTACCTAGTTGTAACCTATGTTCATCATTATTCTTTTATAACAGTTAAGATGGAATAGTCACTATATCCTACGTATGGAGAGAGAGAAGCCCCTGAACACCCAATGTAATTTTCTTAATCTACTTGCTAACTAGTAGATCTTTATCCTAAATGTATTGTCTTACATGGGGGAAGCATCTCTTTCTACTGAAATCCTGCTGTTCAAGATAGCTTTTTTTAAGCAAGATTTCAGAATCTGAAGTTGGGTCTATATGCAAAAACTAATTTGAAAAATAAAGACTCCAATAAATTTAAAAAGGCAAAAGTTGCTACTATGAAAAATCTTTATAAATGAAATAAATATCAAAATAATATGATTATAATTGTACATCATTATAATGAGTATGAAATTTACAATCTAAATGTGAGGACAGTGGGTATAACCTTTTTAATTCATCTATAACCAAACTCTCCTTTGATCCTGAAGCTCTAACAATTGAAAATTAAATTCTGGACTTTAAATAAGCTTGGCAATTTGAAGCTTAAAATCTCATCCATTTTTGGTAAACATTCAGTTAAAATTTTCTTGCCCTTCTCTTGGCCTTGCCCAAGCACTGGGGCAGAGACCTTACCTCCTTTTGTGGTCCTGTGTGCCAAGACATTGTTTTATCTGCTCCTGATCTTGACTGGAGTATAACTCTCTTTCAGCTTATTGGTTTCAACATGAGTTGTGAGGAAAGAGCAGATAAAAGAGACTTTGTCCAAACTGGAGGGACAGGTAATTCTCAGATTCAGGTAACCACTGACAGAAATTTGCCAGATCTTTTGATATTTTGAGAGCAGAAAAATTTATTCCTTTGTAATCTTGTTATTTTCAAAATGCTGGCTCCTTTTTTTTTTCTTTTTCTTTCTTTTTTTTTTTAATAGGATCTGTGCAGAATACGTAAAGCCTACATGGAAATTGCTGTTGGTGCCCAGGATGCCTGTTCACAGCACCTGACATTTTATCGTATTTCTACGTATTTGCATCTTATTTTTAAATTTAATAAAGTGGTAGATTTGTTTTTTATATTTAAAAGATTGGCATCCTTGTGATGGTAATACTGTGATTATTCTTAAAGCTGTGATACATGTTTCTTTAGTTTCAATCATTGGTCTTACTAGCAGTCATCTGTTACATTTACCTATTAATTAAGATTAAATCATTCAGAAGAATTGTTCTCACTTCCTCCCATCTCTATCCACCATTTCCCAGCAGCACTGGTAGGGTTTTTTTAATAAGAAAAAAATTTTTTTTGAAATATTAGTTAGGTTGCCACTTCATGATAGATGTAAAGCCATGGGATTATCTCTATTCTCCCTAAAAATCATTACAGACACAGAAAAGATATAATTTTTAAAGTTATTAATCTATAAACACAAAGAACAGAATAGTAGACAAGAGATGTCAACTTTTTTGTTGTTGTTGTTTGAAGATGTAAAACAAAGTGGAGATCAAATGATTGACACAGCAGAGCAAAGAACAGTGAGGGGCAAGCACAAACAGCGGAGAGGCCATGGAAGAGCCAGCTGCTTCATTCCCTAGAAACTTGACTCAGAAATCAGTGCATGGGGTAGATGGCAGAGCTGAAAACTGGGAAGATGGGTTAAGACATTATAAGGAACAATTAGACTTCCAGTTTCTCTGCAACTATGTGCAGGTAGAAACCACCAAACTCTCCCTTTTGGAAAATTGAGGCTGAGACTCAGCAGCATGAGATGTTGTATTTTACTGCAAAAATGGCAGTAAATGAAAGGCAGTATATGCTAAATGTTGATCTCTTCCCTCCATCCCTGTCTTTGGCTCAGTTCCCTGCAACTTAGTAGTTAAGTATTTAATCCTTTAGGTAATAAATTACAAGATTCGTTTCTGGAAAATCTGAAGGAGCCTGGGGAGAAAAAGACCTGTGCATTGTGAAACATTGTAATGTTCCAACGAAATCTTAGCAAGCCACCATGAGTGGTCCTGTTCCCTCCCTCTACTGCATGCATTCGTGCTCTCTCTTACTCTCCTTCACCCTCTCTGGGTCACATACACACACACACACACACACACACACACACACATGCACACACACACACATACATGCATCTATTTCAATCATCTTTTTCAGAATCTCAACTAAATGGGTAAGAAATGTGAAATAGTGAAACAGAATAATGACATAAAAAAAAATGAAAGAAAGGCAAAGTAAAACCAGGGAATGAGAATGATAAAGTATCTCATTCATTTCAAAGGTCTACACATGCTTGCAAAAAGCAAGAATGCTAAAAGTAAGTTTCTAATTGCTTAATTATTGATATGTTTCAGATATGGTTTTTTTTTGCACAAAATAAGGACTCCAGTTTATTTTATTTATTTTTTTTAGGACTAACTCGACTTAAAGGGGAAACTCACATACATTTTAATCAACCTAAAGTTTCTATATTTTCTTGAGAAAACTGCTATTATCTAGGATTATTTTATAATTATTGAACTTCTTCATCCACATATGATAATCGAAATGATCAAGACCTTCCAGAAGGACTACAGATACACCCAGTTTTTCAGTTTCTACAACCAATTCCAAATTAGTCATTGTTTCATGGTACATTTTGATATTTTTAGATTGACATGAACAGCTTGAAATATTTAACAGAATGGTTTTCACAAAATGTAGTTATGAGGTAGTAGATTGGATAATGAATGAATCAATAATCTTACTCTATGTGAATACTTACATTTGAAAAAAAAAAATTCCCAAGAGACATAACACATATTCAAAAGAAACACTGTAACACAAAAGTAGTTATAATTGTACTGTGCTTCTTAAAGTAGATGACACTGGATATAAATCTTTCTTAAAAAACCTATTAGTCTTTTCTATATTGGGTAGCTAGATAGTAATACAATCCCACAGGATATAAATGCTAACAGTGTTTTTTGATCATTGTGGCTGATATCTTTGAAAAGAACAAAATTTTAAAATGAAAGTGGTTTATTTCCTAAAGGAATGAAAATATAATTTGATCTATGCTAAATAGGAATCATTTAGTACATACTATATAGGATGTTAGCTTGTAGTGATAAGATAAAATGTTTGTAATCCCAATAGATAATGTAAAAAAGAAAAGAAGCTTCTCCTACATACAAATATGGCTCTTTTTTATTTTGAAGCATTTATAAAACTAACACATATGTTCAACAGAACTACAAGGTAATTTATAGCAGTTAAAAATATATAAATGCCTTTAAGTGTGTAATTATCATTATGTAAAATTAAAAAATGGACTAATGGGTAAGATAGACATAAAATTTTGGGAAAAAAACACCTACATGTTTTTAATAATACACCTTTCACTTACACCTGAAGATCTTTCTTTGTTGTCTAGTATAGCATGACTTTAATATTTAGTGCATACTTACTAAATCATCACAGTTGACTCCTGAACAACATGGGTTTGAACTATATAGTTCTACTCATAAACAGTATTTTCTTTTTCCTTTTTTATTTTAAAGATTATTTATTTTTTTGACAGAGAGAGAGAGCACAAGTGCGGGGAGTGGCAGAGGGAGAGGGAGAAACAGGCTTCCCACTGAGCAGGGAGCATGATGCAGGACTCGATTCCAGGACTCTGAGATCATGACCTGAGCCGAAGGCAGATGCTTAACCCACTGAGCCAGGCAGATGCCCCTTATATACAGTTTTTTTCTTCAATAAATACAGTAACAGTACTGTACATGTATTTTCTCTTATGATTTTCTGAATGATTTTCTTTTCTCTAGCTTACTTTATTGTAAAAATACCATATATAATACATATAACATACAAAAATATGTGTTTAACAACTGTTTATGTTACTGGTAAGGCTTCCATTCAGCAGAGGTTATTAGTAGTTAAGTTTTGGGGAGGTCAAAAGTTGTGCATGGGGGTGCCTGGGTGGCTCAGTTGATTAAGCCACTGCCTTTGGGTCAGGTCATGATCCCAAGTCCGGGAATCAAGTCCCGCATTGGGCTCCCATCTACGTGGGGAGTCTGTTTCTCCCTCTGACCTTCTCGCCTCTCATGCATTCTCTCTCTCTCAAATAAATAAATCTTAAAAAAAAAAAAAAAAAAAAAGTTGTGCATGGGTTTTTGACTGAGTGGGTATTCAGTGTTCCTGACTCTTGCATTGTTCAAGAGTCAATGTATAATGAAAATAAGTCAAGAAAACTTTGATATTAATTTATAAGATAGCAGGTCTGACACTGAAATACATCAGTATTTGGGTAGAATAATTCTTTTAGAATTTAAAATTTTATGTCTTGGACAGGACACATACTTTCTATCTTGCTGCAGTCCCCACTATTCCTTGCCTTAGAGCCTTTTGCTTCACTCATTGTCTTTACCCACTAGTCTTCAAAAGTATTTGAGTCTCTATTCTAAAGTATTTCGCATTTATACCTACAGCACTAACTTAGAGAATATCTATATCATATCACAAAATCAAGTATTTATTTATAATTTATTTATAATTTTTGCTACCATATACATGGAAGCAAAACAGGATTTTTGGCAAACAAATCTGACTCATTAATTTTCCTTGTCTTTGAATAAATCACAGAAAAATTTCAAAATACATTTCATCATATAAGTTCTATTCACTTATTGTATTCTCTAAGAAAAGCTTGGAGGCAAACACAACCTTTTTTTTTTAAATCATATTGGTAAACTTTCTCTACTCACTAAACAGCTTACCAAAAAAGCAAACTACTTCCCCTGGGGGAGAAAAAAAAGATCAAAGCATTTCCCCATATCAAATCCTTTTAGTGAATAGAACTAGGACACATATGTAAATGTATATTTACATTTACACACCTATTTCCATACCTACCTACATACATATATATACCAGAAATATATAATATGATTATGGGCTGAATTCTGCCCTCACCAAATGCATATGTTGAAGACCTAAGTGTCTGTACCTCAGAATTTAACCATATTTAAAGGAGATTAAGGTAAAATGAGGCTATTCCGGTGAGTTCTAATCCAATCTGACTAGTTACCTTATTAGTAGAGGAAATGTGGGCACACTGAGAGACACCAGAGATGTGTGTGCACCAAAGAAAGACCCTGTGAGGACAAAGAGAAAGCCATCTATGTTCAAGTCAAGGTGTTAAAACTGGAAACACCAAACCAGCTGACACCTTGATCTTGAACTTGTAGCCTCCAGAACTGTGAGAAAATTAAGTTTTGTTTTTTAAGACTCCCAATCTACAGTATGTTTAAAATGGTAGCCAGAGCAAATTAATACAAATATAACACCACTGATTCTAATCCAACAACAAAGAGTTCCTCCCCCCGCCATCCTTACAATATTTATAACCCCTTTTTCTGACAGTGAGAAATCAGGCTTCTATTATCTTTAACATATTTACATATTTGACAAATTCCCCCCATAAAACCAGTTTTTGATCTCTGCCTTTACATCTTCCACCACATAGACGCCCTCTTGAGAGAGGCATCTTGAGATGCCCTCACCCTATTTGGCCTCTAGGACATCACTACTGTGTGAGAACCCTTCCTTAGCCCCCTTGGGCTCTGCTGTTTCCAGGTAGGCTATCTCAGCTGGGATCCTTTGCTTCCCCTGCTCAGTCTGATAACCCACATCATGTCATAACCCACTTCCGCTGAGGTGTCCTCTTCCCATTTCCTTGGCTCTAACATCACACACCAGGCCCACCCATGTGCGTCTTAGCCCGCTTACTCTGTGACCCTGGGCTCGAGTCACTGTGATTCTTCTCACCACTTCCCCTAGCCCAAATGAACACAAAGGCCTTCTTTTCACTGTCTCATTTAATAGCTTTAGTACATAATTATTCAGTAAAAGAAAGATACAGCAAGGAGAGGAAGAGGAGGAGTGGTACCCCCTTTGGGTATCCCCTTTTGGAGGGATTTATAATCTCTAATTTAAGAAACAGATATCAATATGAAGTAGGAGTACATGTCATTAAAAAAAAATCAAATCAGTAATCTGACTTTATTTCTTTTTCTGGCAGGTTCTGAGAAGGTGACAGTGCTAAAACACAGAATAAATTTATGCCATTAATACATTTGATAAAGAGTCAGCAGAACTTTACCTGATTCTCAACCATTAGGTTGAATAGGGGGGTTTAGAGATTTGAAAGGCTGATCAAGGAAAAAGATATGACCATGAGATGGCAGTAGCACATAGAAGCTTTACTGGGTGATGCTTTGACAAGTTTGCACGTGGGATAAGTCACGGGGGACAGTCCCTCACAGCAGGAATCTACCCAGAAGCTATGCTACAGGGGTCTCTACTCAGAAGGAGAGGAGGGCAAGGAAACTCCTGGGGGAGAGTGGCAGAGGAGAGAAGATCTGCATGCCTAAGTGAGGTTACTCAGCAGTAGGGGGGTGGCGGGGTCTCTTGGTCAGATCACTCAGAAGGGCAGTAGCTCCAAAGGGGTCTTACAACCACAGGGTTCTAATTTATCAATGGTTGGGGGATGTTAATTTATATTTTGTAGGATATATACAACACATAGTTAAGAAAGTATCAGTTAAGAAAGTATCGCTTTGTTAGGCTACTTTAAAAAATAATTGGATGTGAGATAATAAATACATATTTGTCCTCTGCCCCTGCTTTCTGACACAGAGTTCTTAAAACCCTTGTATTTCTGAGTGGTATGGATGCTAGATGTATCTTTTGTTCTACTATCATTGAGTCTTTGACCCTGGTTTCTCACACTAAGTTTTGAGTCTTTCACCCCCAGTTTCTCACCCTGAGCTCCTAAAACCCCTGTAATCTCTTGAGTGATGAGAGATGATAGGGACATCTTACACTGAACGCCTAAATCCCTTGGCATTTCCTGGGTGATAGGAGTGTCTTTTGTTCTAAAGAAACAACTCTTCATGGATCCCTGGGTAGCTTCACAATGGGGGCTGGTTTCCGAAAAGAGCCAACCATAATTAGAAGCGGGGAGATTTCAGCCCCAACCACTTAACTCCAGGAAAGGGCAAGCAACTGCAAAGTGAGCCAAGAATTGATCACATCTTCTGCAATGAAACCTCCATAAAGTTTCCTAGATTATGGCATTTGAAGAACTTCTGGGTTGATAAAGGCATCCATGTGACTAGAGGGTTGGCACACCCTAACTCCATTCAGAAACTACTGAGCTTCTAGATCTAGATCTAGATTCTTCTAGATCTTGCTCCATGTACCTCTTCTCTGGCTGCTTATTTCTAACCTTTATAATAATCTTTATAATAAACTAGTAAACATAAATAGTGCTTCCCTGACTTCTGTGAGCTACTATAGCAAATTATCAAATCTGAAGAGAGGGGTATGAAAACTTGCCATTTGCAACTGGTAGGTCAGAGGTAAGGATGACAACCTGGGCCTCGTGACTTGTGTCTGAAATGGGGGCAGTTTTATGAGGCTGAGCCCTTAAGCCATGAGGTCTGTGATAACCCCAGGTAGTTAATGTCAGAATTAAATTAAATTATAAGATACCCAGTTTGTGTCCAGAGATTTGGGGGACTGATTGAAAACCACACATATACCATGTAAGAAGTGTTCTGTGCCTAGAGAAACAGTTTTCCTCTAATGTGTAAAAGTTAGAGTTTGGAGCCAGTGGGCTTTTGGGTCAATGGGCCTCAGCCTACAGTGAAGAAAATAAATAAGCTAGGGGCCAATACACAGTGTCCATCTTTGGTTCATTTATGGAAAAGGTTGTAAGACCTGTGAGGGCAGGTACCATTTCTCCTTTTGCTCCCTGTTTTCTTCCTTGTGTGTGGTACATGGTGGATGCATACTAATTATTTATTGAATGGGTGAATGATGTAAGATCACTTATTATTTAATATTATAATTTTTCACTATTTAATATTAGAATTTTCCAGGTTATATTGTCATCTGCTTTTCTATTTGTCACCATTTGGCTGACTTGAAACATAAATTGTTCCCTTCAGGGGCAAGATACTACAAGGCCTGTTATGATCTGAATGTTTATCCCCCTTTCCTCCCTCCCCAATTAAAATGTTGAAAACCTAATGACAAATAAAAAATAATTTCATTAGAAGGTAGGGCCAATAGGAGGAAATTAGGTCATGAGGGTTAAGAGGTTGCAAAGAGCTAGCTTACCCCTTCTACCATATCAGGATACAACCAGAAATCTATACTTGGGAAAAAGGTCTAAACCTGACCAAGCTGACACCATGATTTTGGACTTCCAGTCTCTAAATTATAAGAAACAAATTTCTGTTGTCTGTAAGCCAGACAATATGAGGTATTTTGTTATAGCAGTGAAACCAACCAAGACAGAAAGTTGGTACTGAGAAGTGGGGGTACTGTAAAAATAAATACTGAAAAGTGTGGAAGTAGTTTTGGAAGTGAGGAAGGGGAACTGGCTAGAAGGGTTTGGAGGTACATGCTAGAAAAACACTACATTGCTGTGAATGAACCACTCAAAGCAATTCTAATGAGGAGAGCTGTAGAGAAAGCCTCAGTCTTCCTAGAGAATACCTAAGAGGTCGTGAACAGAATGTTGATAGACGTATGGATGGCAAAGGCCACAGATGACCTAAATGAGGAACATGTTGCTGGAACTAGAGGAAAGACAATTCTTAAGAGAAAGTGGCAAAGAGCTTGGCTGAACTGTGTTCATGTCTAAATGTTTTGTGGAAGATAGAACTTGTGAGCAACGAAATTGGATTTTTGTTCGAGAAAATATCTAAGCAAAGGTTAAAGTAGTGGCCTGGGTCCTCCTGAGTGCTTACAGTAAGATGCAAGAAGAGAGAAAAGATATAAACAGAGAACTACTAATTAAAAATGAAGCAGGGTGCACACTTGAAAGTCCTGTAACATTGTTGTCAACTAAACTTCAATAACAAATTTTTTTAAAAAAGCAGAACTTCAAAATTTGGAAAATTTTAGCCTATCCATATTGAAAAGAATGAAAAAGCTTTTTTGGAGAGAAAAGAAGAAGAATGTAGCCAAACTTGATAAGGATATTAGAATGTATTGGCCATTTCAACAGAACCTAGCTGTTCTTCATGAAGACAGTGGAAGAATGACCTCAAAAGTATTTTGGAGGTACCCGGAGCTGCCTTTTCCATCATAGGCCAAGAATAGGGCAGAAGGATTTCAAAGGAGGGGGCCGCTGCTGCCTGGTCTAATCCTCATTCCGGTGCCATGCCCCCTGATCATTCCAGTGAGCCATGATGCAGCTTTTCCTGCATCCATCAAAGCACCAGGACAGTGTCTGGTTCCACCTAGATTTTGAAGGATGGGGCCTTTTCCCATGGGCATGCAGCCCAGGCAAAGGGCTTCTTCAGGAGTGCCTGTGTCAGAGAATCTTCACTAGGGTAATGGAGAGCAGAATTGTGGTGATGGTGCAGAGTAAGGTGGTCCCCCCACAACCTAGAACCATCTACAAGCACCAAACTACAATCCAACTAGGAGTATGTGTAGCATGGGCTGTTCCCAGCAAAGTCTGGCAGATAGGGTGTTTGGAGCTTTGGGGACCTGACTCCTGTTCCAGTGTGTCCAGAAGGTATGACTGCAGCCCCAGTGGGTCCAGAAGGTAGAACATGCTGCCAAGGAGGATTGGGGTTGTTGTTCTTGTTTACCCTATTGGTTTGGGGTTTACCTTGGGCCTATTGCTCCTTTTTTCTTTTCTCTCTCTCCCTTTTGGAATGGGAATCTCTCTTCTATGCCTATCCCACCATTGTGCTTTGGAAACACATATGTTTTATATCACAGGTTCATAGCTAGAGTCTCATCTGTATCTAATTTAGATGATATTTAGATGAGACTTTTGCCTTAGATTTTTGAGCTCATGGCATGTGAGAAGGGCATGGATTTTGGGGGCAAGGAGCAAAATGCTATGGTCTCAATGTTTCTGTCCCTCCAAAATTCGTATGTTGAAAACCTATTGTCCAAGATGCCAAGGACTTACCTAGTACTGAGGAACCAATAGATTAGAAACTCCCACTTGTTCTATGAGGAAAAAAGGCTTTTCATTTCCCAAAGGCAGCATCTTCAAGGAAAGCAGTGCTGTCATTTCCACCAGTGTAGATGAAGAAATGTTGCTATTACTGGCACCCTGCTCTACACTGGAAACATGAAAAAAAAGCACATGAACCTGGGCAGTTAGCCTTGTAATGACATTCTCCTTTTGTGGTGTGCCAATTTAATCTTCTTAATGATACCCTATGTACTTTTTTTTAGTTATTTATTTACATCTATCCTTTCTCCTAGGCAATGAGATCAGAACATATGTTTTAGTCATTTCTACTTACCTGGTATCTAGTTTCCTGAGATGTTACTGAATGAATGAATGAATGAATGAATGAAGTCGCCGGATGAAGCTTAAAGATTTGCTGATCAATTCCTCCAGGATAAGACAAGTGTTTGTAGAAACTTGACCACAGGATAATTAACATACTAATATTTCATTTAGCTCAATGCCATGGAATAAAATTTCTAACCTGAAGGCATTATGGTGTTGTACAAGACTGGCAAAAACTCTGCAATAACCAACCATATTTACCACAATTTCCTCACTTATCCTGCTAAGCTTCAATGCTATAGCTACTACTACTGCATAGGAGTTTCATCTAAAATAAGAATTTGTCTCCCATAGTCATAAAAAAGTTACTAAATGTGAACTGGACTTGAGCTTTAGTTCAGATGATCAAAACTTCAGTTCATTTCAAGCTAAGTCAGCAGTTTCATCAATAAAAGAGGGTAGCTCAAATGTATCCTGTATAAATTTACAACTTAGTAATTACATGATTCTAGGTAGATCTCTCTCATTAACAGAAAATATAGGGGTGCCTGGGTGGCTCAGCCATTAAGCATCTGCCTTCAGTGCAGGTCATGATCTCAGGGTCCTATCAAGCCCCACGTCAAGCTCCCTGCTCAGCAGGAAACCTGCTTCTCCCTGTCCCACTCCCCCTACTTGTGTTCCCTCTCTCACTTTGTCTCTCTGTCAAATAAATAAATAAAATCTTTGAAAGAAAAAAAAAGAAAATCCATTCATTTGACTATGTTCCTTAGAAAATGAAACTTAGAAATATTCTTATCCATTGTACATATGCCACAGTATTATTAAGTGTTCAAAATTTTTCTTACAACAAAGTACTAAAACCATGGGCATGACACTTAGAAATTCACCAAATATATGCTAGATTTTGTTCTTGACCAAAAAAAAGTAGTATTTTTACTGCTTAATAAAATCATCTGCAGCCTAGAAAAGATATGAAATGGTAAATTACCAGCATATTAATACATGAAAATTAGAGGAAAAAGTAGCAGACTTTTTGATAAGGCACTGTATATTTTTACTACTAGTTAAATTGTATTACACTTCTCACAAAACAGTGAAAAATTTATACAATTAGACACATAATTGATGAGCTACTACATTCTTAAGCATTATTTAATGTAATGATAGTTACATTAAAAATTACAGCAAAGGAAAAAACTGCAGCAAATGTTATTAAATGAGCTGCATGTCTTAAAAACATTTTTTCTCATTAAAGTATTATTATCTAATAAACATTTGGGAATTCAGGTATCATTGAAACATTTACAGAAAACAAAAACTACAACAACAAAAATACCCTACAGCTCATAGGGACACATGCTATGCAAACCAAGATGATAAGAATATGCATGGTGGCAAAATTATATGAACTTGAATTGGAAAATAAGAGACTGAGTTTTACAAGATCATTCCATTTAAAATGGATTATCACCTTAAGTGCAAAAGCTCACAGGTAAACCTTGTCTAAAACATTTTATCTCCTGATTTTCCCAAGAACTTGATTGTCATAATTCTGTTACCTCTTGACATACAAAATAATTTGATTCAGTAGTTTAGTTCCACCATTTAATATCAATCTAGACAATGTTTGAATTCCTACTTCTTAGGCTCTGATTAGGAAGCTATCTCTGAAATTTATTTGCAACTTCTTTGTCTTGATGTTCTAGGAAAACTACATCCACTAAAATGATCTCTATGAGGTCAGAGCTTTTGAATTTTATTCATATTCATTATTCTATAACCACTACCAAGAACAGAGTCTACACACAATAAATATTCAATAAATATTTGGTGAATACACTTTCTGAATAAATTATTTTCTGATGCAGCAAAGATTCAAGACTCTTTCCATTTCAGTAACACAAGTCCAAATTAGCCTAAGTTAATAAGACATAAGAATGTGAACACATATATTATTGGGAAGTCCAGAGTTGGAACCACTTTCCAGCACAGCTGGATCCAACTGAAACAAGATTATCATGGCTTTCTCTTACTCCCTGTAGTTGTTTTTCCCGGGGCACTTCAGTAGGTGAGTCCTTACGGCCCCACAGGATATGCATTACCAAATTCTAGAAAATACAGTTCACATGCACTATGAAGGAGATGGTAATCCCTAAAATTGTGAAGTACACAACCTACAAAAGAATACAAAGTAGTCGAAGATTCTGGACTCATTCATTCCTTCATTTTTGCAGGGAAAATGGCTGTTAATATCAGTGGTGGACAGTATTAGTAAATATCAGTAGAAAACATTCAGTGTGCGTGGGTGTGTGCATGTTTGTGCACATGCTTGGATGCCTACATGCCTACATGTGTGCTGTAGAATCTTATCTCAAGGTAAGATTCTTATTATCCTTGATCTGTAAGGGCCTGCCCCTCCCAGAGGAACTGGCTTGTGGACCCCGGATGTAGGGGCAGGGCAGGCCTGGTGGAGATGTCCAATCGGTGGGGCGCACTTATATCCACTGGGGTGAATTGGGATTCAATTGGCCACCTGTGTAGGGGCGGGGCTCAACCACCCCCATAAAGATTGGTCTGCGAGGCTGTGGAGGGGAGAAGGAGAGCTGTCAGAGGAAGAAGAAGGAAGAAGAAGCAGAAGGTGAAGAGTCGGTGGGAGCAGCAGCAGCAGAAGAGTCCGCGGGAGCAGTAGAAGAAGAAGAGTCAGGGGGAGCAAAAGAAGAGCTGTAACAACTCTTGTAAGAGCTATAAGCGCCGCCGGCAGCCCTGAGCTGCCGCTGGTCTGGACGCCAGCAGTTCAGCCGCTGGCAGCCCTGCACCTCCAGCGGCCCCGCCACCGGCAGCCCGGAGATGGCAGCAGTCCAGACGCCAGTGGTTGAGACGCCGGCGGTCCCGCGCTGCCAGCAGTCCTGCCGCTGCAGTCCCACGGCAAGTGGCCCCGAGCCGCCAACAGTCCCGCCGCCTTCGGCCCTAAGCCACCAGCAGCCCCGAGCCGCCAGCGGTCCAGATGCCTGTGGTCCAGATGCCAGCGGTCCCACGCCACCCGCGGTCGAGACGCCAGCGGTCCCGTGCTGCCAGCGGTCCTGCCACCAGCGGTCCCACACCACCAGCGGTCCTGTGCCACCAGTGCCCTGACGCATGCGGCCCCGAGATGCCTGCGGCCCTGAGACGCCAGTGGCCCCGAGGCCAGTGGCCCCGCCCACACACTGTGACCCTCGGCAGCGGCGCCGCGGGGAATGGCGTAGACGGCAGCAACCTCGCCAGAAACCCTGAGCCACTGCCTTGCCGGAGCTGTGTCATTCCGGGGAGCGGCTTCGTCTGGGAAGAGGCCTCCTCGGTGAGCGACCCTGCAGAAGCATCATCGTCAGGGAAGAAGCTTCCTCCAGAGCGGCCTCGCCAGAGCAGCCTTGTCTGGGGAGCAGCCTTGACAGAGCAGCCTTGTCAGAGTGGCGTCATGGGGAGCCAGATGACAGACAGAATCTGTCATCGGTGTTGTCCTCCCTGTCATCATTGCTGTCGTCATCGCCTCTTCTTGGGAGTGGCCCTGTCTGGGAGCGACCTCATCAGCAGCGGCCTTCTTGGGAGTGGCCTCTTCTTGGGAGCGGCTCCAACTGGGGAGCGGCCTCATCTGCGGAGCAGCCTCGTCGGAGCGGCCTTCTTGGGAGTGACCTTGTCGGGATCATCGTCATCGTCTTTTCGTAAGAGATAGCCCTGACCGGTCAGTTTGATTTTGATGCTTGGCATAAAATAAAGCTTTGTTTGATTTTCGCTTTATATCAGTCTTGTTCCTTTGATCACGGACCCTAACAGATCACAGGCTTTATTGTCTATCCTCAAAGAAATGGAATAAGTGGACGTATTTTCTACTCCTGTGGATATGGTCAATAAAGTACACTTCTAAAATAAGAGGAATGGGAGAAAAGTGAGAGGCAACCATAAGTCATTGCTGAATCCAGGAGAACAATACTATCTCCTCTTACAAAAGATATCTGCTTCTGATTCTTAGGGATTGAAACAACCAGTAAAATCCCTCCTGTGCAAATCCTTAGGGATAGAACTGCTTATTAAATTGAGCAGATAAAACAACATATCCCAGGCTCTTAGAAACATCATGCTAAATAAAAAGTCAATACAATTGACTGTCTATATAGAATTGATTACAAACAGATTTGCAGTGCGTGTGTGTGTGTGTGTGTGTGTGTGTGTGTTGTGGTCACTGAGCACAATTCTAGCTACAAAAAGGTATAGTGATTGTAAGTATTATTATTGACAACTTAATTACAAAAAATTGGTGTGGCAATAAAATTATCGATCTAACTAGAAGAACTGATACGATACTTCTCTCTTCTGTTTTCTTATTGTTTCCCCCCAATTTACCTTTCTGTTTTATGTTGCTTTTGATTCCTTTTCTTCTCTAACAATCAACATTCTCAATTCTGTTTCAATTCTATTCTACTTCTAGTCTCAATTCACATAGCCTATCCTGTATTCTTTTCTAGTACTACATGTTCTTCCCTTTTGTATCAATTTATGTTAATTTAACTGTCCCCAAATATATGCCAGGTTAACTTCTATTTGATTCATCTCCAATATGTTGCTAAAATCCTTCTCTGACCCCTAGCTATATTCCATGTTCTAATAATTTCTTTCCTTAAATACTGAAATGGTTTTTAAATAATCACTATTTTGTTTCCTGCCTTCAGATTCACATTACTCCTATCCACTCATGCTGTTGCAAACTAACTTTTCAAAAACAGAGATCAGGTCATAGTATTCCTTTCTCAATAGGCTGGTTTCCTAAAGACTGAAGAATCGATACCTGATTTTTAACTGTGAAATTCAAGGATTTTCACAGTTTGGGTTTAACTTGCCTACCTAATTTCTCTTTCCACTTTTATTTCACTTGTCCTCTACTCTGGAGTACTGGTCATTCTCTGATTCCACCACGACCCCCAGGTAGCCTCTGTGATGGGACTGCAGATGACCTTGTGCTGCATGTAGCCCAAGACTTGAGTCAATAGGGAATACTCTGGAGATGTGCACCACACTCACAAAATACCTATCTGGCTTGTCTATCTTCCTTTAAGTTGGAATCAGACCCCAGTTCTATGAGGCTGCTAAGCTCAAAGAAAACATAATAGTCTCTTCAATGATCTCCTTGAAACCCCTCTCTCAACAGAGATAAAAAGAGAAATAGCATATCCCTGTGAATAGTTGGGAGTGGGCATTAGGGAATGGGGTATGTAAGCAGATTTTCCTAGTTTTTCCATCCACAAATCCTTCATTACCATATTTCATTGTATCTGAAGAGCCATTGATTATAAGATTCTTTAGTAATTTATATTCTGCTGAAGAAGACAACGTACTGCCAAAAAATACATGATGTACTATTGATTTTAAGATATTCCTTGATTTCAGAGATGACAAAATAACTACCCACTTCTCTTCTTTGGGACATGGATATTAAGGGTGAGACTCATAGGCCACTCCTCCCTGAAGAGTCATCTAATAGCCTTTCCTGGCCACCTAGTTTTGCTTCAGACAAAAATATAACTATAACATTGTTACATGTGCCATTTTACACAGCAATTTTCCTACATCTTTTAAGATTCAGGAAAAATACATATTTTTCTAGAAAGCCTTTTCTGATTCTTATCTGCCAAATTCTTCTCAGTGTCCGGAAGTATAAATCACTTTTTAAAAAAAAATCTCTTACTCTCACAACTTTTTGTTAATACCTATTACCACTTTGTTGGTTTTGTTTTGTTTTGTTTTGTTTGTTTTTGTTTTTGTTTTTGTTTTTTTGTTTGTTTTTTTAAAGGGAGTCAAGGGCGCCTGGGTGGCTCAGTGGGGTAAACCTCTGCCTTTGGCTCAGGTCATGATCCCAGGGTTCTGGGATCAAGTCCCACATTGGGCTCTCTGCTCAGCAGGGAGCCTGCTTCCCTTCCTCTCTCTCTGCCTGCCTCTCTGCCTACTTGTGATCTCTGTCTGTCAAATAAATTAATAAAATCTTAAAAAAAAAAGGGAGTCAAGAACACTCAATGAAGAAAGAATGATCTTTCCAACAAAATGTTTCCAATAAAATGTTGGATAATCACCCAACACCCAAAGAACAAATAATCCAATCAAGAAATGTGCAGAGGACATGAATAGACATTTCTGCAAAGAAGACATCCAGATGGCCAACAGACACATGAAAAAGTGCTCCACATCACTCGGCATCAGGGAAATACAAATCAAAACCACAATGAGATACCACCTCACACCAGTCAGAATGGCTAAAATTAACAAGTCAGGAAATGACAGATGCTGGCGAGGATGCGGAGAAAGGGGAACCCTCCTACACTGTTGGTGGGAATGCAAACTGGTGCAACCACTCTGGAAAACAGCATGGAGGTTCCTCAGAAAGTTGAAAATAGAGCTATCCTATGACCCAGCAATTGCACTACTGGGTATTTACCCTAAAGATAAAAACGTAGTGATCCGAAGGGACACGTGTACCCAAATGTCCAGCAATGGACACAATAGCCAAACTATGGGAAGAACCTAGATTTCCATTAACAGATGAATGGATAAAGAAGAGGTGATATATATATAATGGAATACTATGCAGCCATCAAAAGAAATGAAATCTTCCCATTTGTGACAACATGGATGGAACTAGAGGGTATTATGCTTAAGTGAAATAATTCAATCGGAGAAAGACAACTATCATATGATCTCCCTGATATGAGGAAGTCATGAAGCAACATGGGGGGTTTGGGGGGTTGGAAAAGAATAAATGAAAGAAGATGGGATCGGGAGGGAGACAAACCATAAGAGACTCTTAATCTCACAAAACAAACTGAGGGTTGCCAGGGGGAGGGGGGAGGGAGAGGGTGGTTGTGTTATGGACATTGGGGAGGGTATGTGCTATGGTGAGTGCTGTAAAGTGTGTAAAACTGGCAATTCACAGACCTGTACCTCTGGGGCTAATAATGCATTATATGTTAATAAAAAAAAAGTAAAATTGGACCCCTATCTTACACCACTCAAAAATTAACTTAAAATGAGCTAGAAACTTAAACATAAGACACAATACAAGAGCATTCCAATAACAATGCATATGGGAGAAGTTCCTTGATGCTCGCCTTGGCAATAATTTCTTAAATACAATATCAAGAGTTCAAACAATAAAAGCAAAACTCAACAAGTGGAGCTATGTCAAACTAAAAAGCTTCTGGACATGAAAAGAAACAATTAGCACAATGAAAGACAATATATAGACTGGGAGAAAATTTTTGCAAACCATATATCAGATAAGGGATTAATATATTCAAATTCCTAAAGTGCACATACAACTCAATACCAACTCTTCCCTCAAAAACCCACAAACAATATGAGTAAAAATGGGCAGATGAACTAAACAGCCTTTTTTTTTTCAAGGAAGTCATCCAAATAGCCAACAGGTACATGAAAAGATGCACAACATCACCAATCATCAGGAAATGCAAATGGAACAATGAGATATCACCTCACATATGTTAGAATGGCTGTCATTAAGAAAATAAGAAATAACAAGTGCTGACAAAGATGTGGAGAAAAGGGAACTCTTCTGCACTCTTAGTAGAATGTAAATGGGTATAACCACAATGGAAAACAGTATGGAGGTTTCTCAAAAAAATTAAAAAACAGAACCACCATATGATCCAGCAATTCCATGTCTGGGTATATATCAAAAGGAAATGAAAATAACATATTGAAATGTTTTCTGCACCCCCATTGTTATTTTAGCATTTATCGTAGCCAAGATATGGAAACAGATAACTGGATGAAGAAAATGTTTTATATATATATATATATATATATATATATATATATATATATAATGTCTCAAGAGAAAGAGAAAGAGAATGAGATATTATTTAGCCATCAGAAAGAAGGAAATTCTGTCATTTGCAACAACATGGATGGAACTTGAGGGCATTATGCTAAGAAAGATAAGTCAAGTAGAGAAATACAAATATTGTACATTATCACTTATTTGTCCAATCTGTATAGAAATAGAGCTATGTAGAACTTGTAGAAATAGAAGCTAATATGATGGGTACTAGGGTATGGCCAGGTAGGGATTTGGGGTAGATGTTTAAGGGCACAAACTTGCAACTAGTAGACGAATACCTCTGGAGTTCTAATGTACAACACTTGTGAAAACTGTCAGCAATACTGTATTGTAAACTTCAAAGTTGCTAATGAACTAATCTTAATTGTTCTTGCCACAAAAAAGAAATGCTAATTATATGACATGACAGAAGTGTTAACTAATCCTACTGTGGTAATCATTTTGCAATCTATGTATATCAAATCAATACACTGTACACCTTGCGCTTATACAATGCTGTATGTCAATTTTATCTCAATTTAAAAAAAAACCCTACTATGAAGCATATTACTAACTGTGGTTGTGTTCATGTCTGCCTGTCCGTTTTTATGTTTCTGGAATGTAGACTATTGCCTCAAACACAGGCGCTAAATCTGTTGAAAAGTGAATGTATCACAAGTTATAAAGTAGGAAACCATCCTGCTATTTCCAACATGACCTAACAAAGTTTTAGTATTTTCCTGTGATCCTCACACATCTAGTATTTAGTCTCTAAACGTTCAGTTTACAAAATTGGTTTTATCAATACACCTAGAAGTAAATGGGCTTTGTGACAGCAGATACGGCAAATTAAATCCGAAAGACTGATTTTTATTCTTAAATTGTATTAGCGTACACTGCTAAGCATAACTACCAAGTGCACAAAAACTTCACATAACATTGCCAGACTATTCCTTCACTTTTAAGGATTTCTACAAGGGAAGCAAAATTACAACCAGAGAGTGTTTGCTAAGCACGTGTATCATGAAAAATCCTAACCAAGGTTGTAACAATAGTTCATCATACAGAAGTCTGGTAAACTCTCTCTGGTTAAATTTATCAAGAGGAAAATGATAATGACCTTATAAGCTGGTCCAGGAGTTTTCTACTCCGAATCTTGCTGGAGAAGTATTCTCGCTTCTAACTATATTTTTCTTTATGCAGGTTAGTGGTCCTTCTTTGTCAAAATAACAGTTACCTAATTTATGTAGCCAACACTTCTGTCAGTTACAATGTTTTCAGAAACACCAGGCTCAATAGAATTGACTTAAAGCTTGTCTCTCGGAATGTAATAAGGCTGCAAATCATGAATATCTTTATGTGTTGAATTTTATAATTTTTGGTTGCAGAGGGGAATCTTTACCTTAATATTTTTAATCCTAATTGGAAGGATGCATAAAAAAATTGCAGTGCAGGAAAACTTAAAATTCTGCTCTGCAAAGAAGAAAGAAAATTATTTACACTGTTAAGATAGGGTTGCAATATAATTAAGTATGTGGGGTAAAATGACTAAGTACGTATTTAGACTTGGTAATAGAATATATTTCTTCAATAATAAATTTATTGGATCATAGAATAATTTCTCTTGGGAATTTCTGTGGAAAAAAATGAGTTTATTTGCAGTATTGATTTTCTTTCTACCTAAGCAAATGACTCATTGAATTCTGTATTAAGAAAGAAGTAATCCAAGAAAAAGCTATGATAAATCTAAAACTTGATTGCATCTATTGCAAAAGTAAAGTGATTCACCACAGAATAAGGTAGACTAAGATAAAAATTTTTTGCCTAATTTAGCTACCAGACACTCAATTTTTTATCTAATAATCATCCAGATAGCCATTTCTAAACCAAGATGCTGTTTTTATATTTGTTTTCCTAGAAATATATTCATTCTAATTTCAAAAAAAATGTATCTAAACCAAGAGCATAAAGAAATTTTAGTAACAGAATTCCTTGGATGATTGAGTTGATTCATTTTGATAATTTAGGACATGAGTCAAGCCATCAAATTGAGTTGTGATATTTACCAGAAGACAGCTACAGTGTAATGCATGACCTTTCCTCTCCCAGATAAAAATGCAGCAATTTTTCATTTAATTAGTTTTATCATATATATGTGCCACTATAAATTTACATTCACATTACTTGTAAAAAAATATTCTGAAAATAAAATGAGATCACTGCTGAGGTTTTAGAGAGGGAAGCTGTTTTATGTATGTTCTAAGTTAAAACTAACCATATGTTTCCAGCTAGAAAACATCTGTGGTCACAGCTAGACCTAATCCATTGGTTTATATTCCCCGTATGGATAGTGAAGTGTCTTTTGATTTCCTCTGCATGAATTCTTTCTACTACTCTTATATTATAGATTTTTTTCTTAACTGACACTAATTAAATAGAATTTTTTAAAAAAAGAAGTCTCTCTGTTTTGCTTTAAATGAAATTTCAGGAGAAAAGATATTATTGAAAAATGGTGGACTATATATGAATTAAGTGCCATAACCGTAACATCTCTTTCTCTTATTTCCCCAACGTTTTCATTGTAAAATATCACTGTTCTCACTCCACAGTGAAAAGTAATTCCTTCCACAAATGTTGTTGTTGTCTTCAAAAAATGTATCATTATTATTATTTCTAAAGATAAAAGGGATAAAAGATGAAAGACTCAGTAATCTTGTTGGGAAAAAAAAATATATATATATATATCTCATATAGATATCACCATTGAGCTTGGTTCCTTTTATTGTGATGTAAAGATTTTTAAGCCAATTTTCTCTTTCTGTCCCTAGAGTCACTCTCTATAAATAAAAAGGCCAATAGTCACCATATTTTACTATGACTGTATGGACTTTGTCTTTCATAAAAATCACATCTTCTTGAAGGTCAACAACTAATCTATTTTAATACAATACACCACTGACATTCGTGGTCAGTTAAAAAGAAATATATCCATTCCCAAAATGCTATACCTTATTAAAATAGATATCTTTTTAATATATCTAACATTTGTTTCTTTTCTATGAATAAAACTATTTAGTTGTCAGATTCATAGTATAAAAAAATAATTGTAAGACACTTTTTAGTTTTTAAGAGATCACGGTTAATTTAATTTAGTTTTGTATTTTTGTTCTCTTACTCTAAAAATGCTTTTGTCCACACTGTTGTTTATAAGAGGTGGAAAACTCTCAATTACAGGCTTTTACAATATGCATGAAAACGTTGATTAAAAAGCATTGGGATTCCTCAGATTTCTACCGTTAGACAGATGTTGCTGAAATTAAAACAATACAAACCTCAAAATCTAAAACTGTTACTTAAAATTGTTCAGTCAATATGTAAAGATTTTAAAATAGTTAAAGGGAGAAAAATTAAGTAGGACACTTGGTAATCATGAATAAGCAATAAGGTTATTTGAGCTCAATTTTTAATAAGCATATATTCAGTCAAAGATATTATGCTTATTGACAAATAAGCTAAGTAAAGTTATGTCTCAAATTTGTTAATCATAAGCCAAAATAGGTTTAGATTTAGCATCACAAAGATACCATTATTACTTTGATCTGAAAGCATGTACACTAATACTTATTTCCTAGTATTTATTTCAGCACTCAGAAATTTCAGCACAAGAAAAATGTTGCTCTGATCTCATGCTCTGTATCTTCCAGAGAAGTAATGCTATTGATATGCTATGACATTTTATTCAAATACTCAATTTTTTTTACATTGTTTGATTATTTGGGATAGCAATATATCGTAATGGCAATATAAAACAAAGAAGTTTTATGTATACATGAAAATGACATTTAAATTGTTAAAATAGCTAAACTACAGATTTTGAAAATTGCTTAACTTTTAAAGACATTTTCTAAACACATAGAATGCCCATCTTACAGAAATCACTCAAAAGTTTGTTGTTGTTTTTTTAAAGATTTTATTTATTTATTTGACAGAGATCACAAGTAGACAGAGAGGCAGGCAGAGAGAGAGAGGAGGAAGCAGGCTCCCCACTGAGCAGAGATCCTGATGCGGGGCTTGATCCCAGGACACTGAGATTATGACCTGAGCCGAAGGCAGAGGCTTAACCCACTGAGCCACCCAGGTGCCCCACTCAAAGGGTTTAAATGAACGAATGAATGAATGAATGAATACGATTTCTATCTATGCTTTTCTAACATCAACATTTAGTATTGTGTTGGGGTTCCCCAAGACCACCCCCAAATTCAATGACTCACTTGGAGGAATTACAGGACACAGTGTATGTGTTTATAGATAATTAGATAGATAGATAGAGGATAGATAGATTTATTCTTCATGACTGTGGTTTATTACAGTGACAGGATTCAAAGGTAAATCAGCAAAGGGAAAAGATGCATGGGGTGAAGTCCAGAGGAAACCAGGCACAATCATACTAGAGTTCTCTTCCAGTAGAGTCCCACAGGTTGAGTTTAATTCTTCTTTCAATTAGTTGTGACAACACATACACAGTCTTGTCTACAAGGGAGGCTTTCTTGAGCCTAGTATTCCAGGAATTTTATTGGGAGTTGGTCACATGATTGACATAATCACTGAAATTCCAGACTCCCAGAAAGAAAGCAGATACTCTGGGGCACCTGGGTGCTCAGTTGGTTAAGCATCAGACTCTTGATCTCAGGATTGTGAGATGGAGCCCTGCATCAGGATATACTCTGGTTGTGGAGCCTGCTTAAGGATCTCTCTCTCTTTCTCCCTCTGTCCCTCCTTCCTCCCTCTCTAAAGAAGAAAAAAAAGGGGGTAAAAAAACAGATGCTCAGCATAAATTGCATTTTATAGGTTAGTCATAATGAGCCACTCTTGTCATTTAGCAAAATTTTATGTCACCATGAGAAATTTCTCCCCAGCTAAGCTTCTAGACCACAGCCAAGGGCCAATCTGACAAGCAGGCCTTTCTAAGGATAGCAGTATTGGGATTGTTATGTTGTTTTCTGCACTTGGATGAAAAAGAAAAACAAAAAACAAAAACAGATGTCAGCACCTGTATTAGATATTTTATAATGAACATTGTTTTGATTTTCTTATCAAGGAAGAAAACTGAAATCAAATACTATGTTTAGAGCTCAGACAGTAGAAGGTGTGCTGGATATCTTTCACTTTCTTCTCCAGATTCATCCTTCACTCTGTGACTCAGAGGCATCAATGGACTGCATTAACTAGCTGTCTACCCCCCAGCTTCTGGTTGTGTTTGGCACAGCAAAAGACTGGTAGGAGGTGAGTGAGTTTATCAAATTTATGAATATTGCATCAAGTCCTCAGGACCTCTGCCGTGGTCCTGACTGATGAAGTGTTGGGGAACAAGAATGGCTCCAGGACAACCTCTCAGAAGGAGATTCTGATAGCCTACTCTGAAAAGCACGTCAGTAAATTCCTATCTGACAGATAATGGCACATTTGTAAACCCTGCCTCATAGTGAGACCATTATTACTGAGATTATCACTGGTGGTGCTTGAGATAGCATATACATGGAGGGCAAAGTACTGGGAGATAAAGTAGTACGGCAGTCAGTCACTATGGTGACAAAAATGACTATAAATATCACAGTTTCCTCTGATAGCTCTAGAGAAGACGACCTAGGAAGAAGGAGGCATTTATGGCTGTAAATATCCAACATAGAACACAAATGGAAAATAAAAAAACTTTGAAAGTAGCTTTAAAGAAAGACCTCATCTCCTCCTACAACTGGGCACCCAGAATTAAAGGTGATTCTTACATCTTGAATATAACTGTTGCAGAGTTGCTGTACTAATTCAAGGTCCAACCATCCCAGGAATGTAAGCAAAAGGAGTGGGGCCTTATGACATATGTCTGATTCTGACATGATAGGAGACACGATGAGGCTGAAAACTGCATGTGAATTTCCTTCCGAACTTCTGCTGCTAGAAGCAGCTGCTCTTCACACCCACTCTGTTGGAAACACCAGGCTTCTCCTGTATAAACCTTTTAATAACAGCATCTTTGTAAGAGGCTGCATATGGAGGCTTACACTCGCCATTGCACAATGTCTTCTGTCCCTTTCTTTTAATGGACAGACATGACTAATGGGCAGATGTGACTAATTATCTTACAATATCTCGCTCCATCCTTTCAGCAAAGAATATACAGTCCCTTTGCCAAATTCAAAATTTTAGACTAAGATGTTTCTATAACCATGCATAAAGAAAGGAACTGCTAGAGATTTGGGGGCGGGGGGCAGAGGGATGGACCTAAATACAAGGTCTTTGTTGACTACATTCCTTGAGCTTGAGTTATCTGTGGTTTTAGTTTCATAGAATTCATAGTCTCTCTTTCCTCCTGGGCACTCCAAAAATACCTTCTCTCAGTAACTTATATCCTGGAAATGTTATCCACTAAGCTAGCACTGTGCTGTTCTGTTCTCTTGTCTCTCTCAGACATGTTTGTGGCCCTGGCCAGCTGCTTTTGTGTAATGATGGAGTTGCATTATATCTCAATTCCTCTTGACAGAAAGATTAAATTCCACATTGGTTTTAACCTCTTAAAAATCCTCCTATGCTACAGAAACATGAATGCCATTTTACTTTCCATGTAACACCATTGAATATTCCCTTAGACTGCAACAAACTGTGATTTAACCCTGTAATTGTCTTATTGATTTATTTTCCCTTACATTGGGTAAATGTTCCCTTTTCAGACTTTACAACTTTGGAAAGTTTCAAGGGCACAAATGAATAGTCACCTGAATCATTTCCCTTACTCTTTGACATGGGTTGGATTTAATTTATTCCAGCTACCAGGAGACCATTCCCTTTATAAGCATGCTCCTAAAAGTCTCACTTATACCAGAACCACCTAGAGGACTTGTTAAAATATAGATTGCTGGGCAATACTCCCAGAGATTCTGATATAATAAGTGTTTTTTTAGGTCTGAGAATTAGGATTTCTAGCAAGTTCTTTGATGACGTCGAAGTTTCTGGTTGGGGATCTCACTTGGAGAATCACTGCTCCAGAATGATGCCTCACTTCAGCCTGAATAACCTTATTAGATTCCATTCTTCCAGGTGAAAGTGAGTTACAAAATTAAAATAGGATCCTGTCATCTTGACAAAGGGATAGTTCAACTTGTGTTGTTTTAACTATTGTTAAAGTCTGAAAATTGGTCATGGGGCTGCTAATCATGTCCTGAGGAGTACCAGGCATGGGGATAAAATGTCTTGGATTTGTTTGAGAATTTTTATTCTCTGTAATCATCAGGGACTCCTATTTCTCAGTGAGTGAGAGGGTCTTGCAGTGCTTTAAGTGTGTGGTTTGTTTTTTTTTTTCAGTTGATAGGGGCCAAAGGCATTGCTCCCCACCACCTGCAAAATGTGCCACTTTGGCATATTGATTATTTTAAAGCACTTTTTTTTTTTTTAAGATTTTGTTTATTTATTTGTCAGAGTGAGCACAGGCAGACAGAGTGGCAGGCAGAGGCAGATGGAGAAGCAGGCTCCCGCCAAGCAAGGAGCCCAATGTGGGACTCGATCCCAGGACGCTGGGATCATGACTTGAGCCGAAGGCAGCGGCTCAACCAACTGAGCCACCCGGGTGTCCCGGCATATTGATTATTTTAAATAAAAGCTACTTAAGACAGCCTGTGCAAGAAGGACACTGAGATCCTCCTCTGTCCCCTTGGAAGCAGGATATAAAATCTCTCTTGTGAAAGGAAGCTTTTTGGTACCAGGAGGTAAAGTGATATCCTTATTACCAGAGGCAGAGAATGTAGAACTGAGACGGTTGTATAAATAAACCTTGTTACTTTTTACTAATTTACCACCCAACCCAAATTCTGCTTAGAATTCCTTACTAACCAAAGCTACCAAACATGGGTTTTCTTTGTCCCATCGATTCCTCTCAGGTTCATTGTCTCTGCCTAAAAAATATAAAAACTGCCCACTTCAGTCATTCCTTTGGGTTTCAATTTCATTATGGGGCTCCTGTGTGCATGCAAACTTTGGTTAAACAAAGTCCAACTTTGTTTTTTTTTTCTCCTGTTAGTCTGACTCATGTTGATTTAATGCTTAGACCAGCTAGAAGAGATTTGAAGGATAGAGTAAAAATTTTCTTCTTCAACAAATTCAGTAGAAGCTTGTAAAAAGCATATTTGAGGTTAGATACAGTGACAGTTGTGATACAAGCTGTCGAAAGTTCAGCAATATAATGGTTGGAGCAAGAAAGAAAGAACATTTGCTTTTTGTGGATATGGTTGCTTTGCATGAGGAAAAAAATGATAACATGAGACCAAAGGCTGTAACTATACTCAAGATAAAGAAACAGGGTTATTTGGAAATGGCAGGATGAAAAGATCTCTGTCTCTCCTTTCTTCTGTCTCTCAAGAGGTTAAAAGAAATGGGGCAGTCAAGAAAGTATAAATAGAATCCGACATTGCTAACAGTAGGTTTAAACAATCTTTACCTGGATCATTCTGGCTGTAAAAGTATGTATCTTCTATTCCATGGAATCTGCAGCAAAGAAAGCATCTTTTTGTTTTTACCTGCAAGCAAGAAAAGATAAACTGGGATGTTGAATGGAATTTTGAAGATCATGAGCTAGAACAGTGGTTTTTAAAATTGACTGCACACTCAAACTGAAACAGAGAAAATTCCAATGCCCAGGATGCCCCTCAGATCAGTCCAATCTGAATCTCCTGAATGAGACCCAGACATTCATTTTTTTTTTTTTTGTAATCTCCCCAGGAGATTCTACTATACAGCCAAGATTAAGAACAAATCTGACTAAACTTCCAAAAATTAATCCTTGCCAAAGTAAGCAAACGTACTTATATGGTCTTGTTTCTTGCTTGTTTGTTCTTATTAACATATATTACTTGCCCCAGGGGAACAGTCTGTTAATCATCAGGTTTACACATTTCACCGTACTTACCATAGCACATACCCTCCCCAATGTCCATAACCCAACCACCCTATCTCTACCCCCACACCCCCCAGCAAACCTCAGTTTGTTTCATGAAATTAAGAGTCTCTTATGGTTTGTTTCCCTCCGGATCCCATCAAGATGGGATCTTCTGGGGTTTTTGTTTTGTTTTTTGTTTTTTTTTTTTGTTTTGTTTTCCCCATGAAATTTGGTTTCAATCATTCGGAATAATTTTTAGTAAAATAAAGAACTTAAAAAGACAAAGATATTTACATTACAACCCTTTTGTAAATAGGAAATTTAAGGCTAGAACTAAAGTGATTAGTTCTGGGACTTCTATTCAAATGACTCTTCCCTTGTTTTTCTTGAAGTACTTGAGCAAATCTGCTTTCAATTCTTCGATAAAGTGATCCAGTTCTCTCAGCCTAGAGTTGATGCATTTATTTTAGATGTAATTGGCTGTTACAGACATTGAAAGCTGACACATTTGAAGACACTTAACTAGCCGATTAACCTCAAGTATCACATTCCTATATAACTCTTCAAAGCAATTTCTAGAATCACATTTTTTTTTCTTTAAAAGTGTTGTTACAATGAAAATTTACTGTTCAAGAACTGGAAAGATGTATATACTTTTCTGCAAATAATATCTTTACAATCTTTTTCTTCCAACCATTTGTAAATGTTACTCTGTTCTACTGGTGATAATGAAGAAGTTACAAACATGGTAAGTGCTTTCAGAAATAATCGAAGCTGATTATCTAAACCTAAAATATTTTTCTGCTATTACAAACCAGGGAATTGGTCATTTCTTTTACATATTATGTAACAAATATTTATTGGGTATCTACTCTGTGAAAGGCACCATGCCAAGCATTACAGAATATTTTAAAAAATGATCCAAACACAATATCATCTGTTCATTTAAAGAAAGATGTACAGGAAAATGGTTTTAAACTACAAAGTTCTATAGAATTGAAAGAGATTATTTTCTTTTTGGCTCTGAGCAGTCATTCACCAGTGATATTACAGGTCGTTTTTGTTGCCCATTTATTGGGAGTAAGACTGGGATTCAGAATGCATATTTAAAAGTAATTATAATTTGAATATTCTCTTATACAAAAGATTGGTGTTAGGATACCTCAGGCAAAATCATCTGAGTAAATAATCCACTTTTATAAAGGTTTAATTCAAGGGTCACAACCTAAAATGCCTTTAGGATTATACTGGTAAATAGAATGGAAATAGGACAACAGGGAGTGAGGTAGAATCATGAATTAAGAGGTAGTGTGATTTAATCCCCATCACTGATTTAGTCCAACCTTGCTTTTCATGAAATTATAAAAACTGTGAATCAGATTGGAATTGGTAAGAATTCGGTGTTGTAGAATGCTATCATACAGAGCAGCAAAGTAAACTGATGTTCTAAAGACAATTGTAATAAAAGGAGAAAATTGAATGTACTTCAAATTAAAAAAAAAAAAGAGGTAGTGTGATTTAAGAGGAGAAAATGAAAGAAAAAGTGGTATTACTGATGCTATTTATAAAGATAAATAATCTGTAACTTATGTTTTCTAAGTGTTTAATGTTTGTCTTCAGGGAACATTGGCATGTAGTTGGCATTTAATATTCAGTGGTTTTCTTTTAATGAGATTATAGCTTTTCAATGTGCCTTACTATTGATTTTACAAGAAATCTATGTTTCTATTCCATAGAAGCCATTGAAAAACTATTAGCTATGTAACAAGTCTAATTTATGTCTAATTTAAATAAATTTATTTTTATAAATGCTCTCTTCCTATTTCTGCTTCTCTTGTTAATATGAACTAATTTAAACAGCTCATATAATTTTGAGATCCTAAATTTAGGAATTTGTTAGTTCTCACTTGTTACTCTCCTGTGCCACTCAAGAATAATATATAAATTATATGTTAACATAATATCTCCAATACTAACAATATATTAACAGTATTTAAGTCTTTCAGATATAGGGGTATGATTATATCAAATGAAGAATGAAGTATTCTACTAGGTTTTAAATTGAATGCATGATACATGGTTTTAGAAAATAAAGAACACCAAAGTATCCTTTTCTCTTCTACTTCCTTAAAGTATTACCATCACACTTAGTAAGCTGTATTTGTGTATGTCTGTGTGTCTGTGTGAACTACAAGTAATAGTATCAGCTATTCTAGGAAACAGAACATTGTCTTGCCTCATCGTAGACCTCCTGTTTGAGGAATCTTACCATGTTCTGTGACTGGTCATGCAGTAATAGAAAGAATAAAAATTCTGGCAATTGTTTGGAGCATCAAGTTATTTTGCCTAGATTTCTATAGAATTTGGATAAATTATTCTTCATATAATTTACAAAAGTTATACCATAAATAAAAGACAAAATTTGATATTTCCAATTTTAATCTCATCTTCAGCCACTGCTGTTGCTAGATGATACTTTGATTATACTCAGTCTAGAGTATACTTAGAGTCAAGTTAACCTGTCTGAACAAGACTTGTCCATTATGACTTTTATCTCTAGAAAATGTTTTTTTTTTTTTCCAATACAGAAATTGAGTTTTATATCTGTGGCCATGCTTATAAAAAATTAATAATAGTAAATATAAATATATCTATACACATACAAATATAAATAAAAAATATTTAAAAATAATAATACTAAAAAAACTTCCACACAATTTCCAGCGTGCTTAAGTTTCTTTCAGTTACAATAAACTGCTGGTTTAACAAATAGCTGTATTTTAGCATATATGCATTTGGAATATAAAAGCTTGTTCAGCAAACTCATTAATAAAATATTAAACCTGCAACTCTGGAGCACTAAAATTCCACAAATGTTATTTAAAAAACTGTTATAGCTTCTTGGTTCTAAAAAATTTTAATTGTAAAGAATAATTGCATATCATCTTATGGATTTTTTAGCTAGTTGATCCCATAATGATGTATTATTTAGTAATAATATATTTCATATTAAGAATAATATATATATATTAAAATTATAAGTGCTCTTATTTGACTTTTTAAAATATCAGTTCTTGTATCCACATAGAAACTTGTGATAAATAAATGTATAATATTATGCTGTGTCATTAAATACTATAAAATTACATAAATACTGTGAGAAATATAAGACTTAGTAGTATCCCTCAATTTTAATTTATAAAATACTATGTAACTCATTAGTTCTTTGCAAACTACTCTGTTGGCCCAAAAACATTTTAGCATGAAATAAATTACCAGAATAATGAATATTTGGGGAACCCCAAGAACTTCAAATAGGAATACAATGCATTCCTAAGTATCTAACTTGTTTTGATTTTATTTCCTTTTCTGGGCTTTTACAATTTTTGTTTTGTTTTGTTTTTAAGATTTTATTTATTTATTTGACACAGAGAGAGAACATGAACACAAGCAAGGGGAGCAGCAACCAGAGGGAGAGGGAGAAGCAGGCTCCCTGCTGACAAAGGAGCCCAATGTGGGGCTCCATCCCAGGACCCTGAGGTCATGACCTCAGGCTGAGACAGACGCTTACCACTCACCCCAGGGCTTTTATAAATTTTACAAACTTTTCTTCACTGTTCACATTTTTTTAAAAAGAATTTATTTATTTGACAGAGCGATCACAAGTAGGCCGAGAGGCAGGCAGAGAGAGAGGCAGAGAGAGAGGCAGAGAGAGAGGAGGAAGCAGGCTCCCTGCTGAGAAGAGAGCCTGATTTAGAGCTCTATCCCAGGACCCTGGGATCATGACCTGAGCTGAAGGCAGAGGCTTTAAGTCTCCCAGGCGCCCCCACTGTTCACATTTTTAAAGCCATGCAAATTAGTATCAAAAGAGGAAAGAACCTTATATATTTAAGGTAAACATATTATGCAATTGGTGAAATGTTGCTGAGGAGCACAAGATATATGAGAAGAAAGAATGGGTTGCTTTGGGTGCAGGTTAGGAAATATATTTATGCATATGATTCAAAGGTATTTCAGATCCGGATTCTGTTGTCTTTAAAAGCCTGATGAGGACCTCCTGCCTTATTTAGCCTATAATGGTTTGAGTTAAAAACAGTGTGTTTGTGTGTGTGTGTGTGTGCCTGTACATATGTGTGGGTATTAAGATGATAGTGGTCAAGTGATCGAACAGTGCACTTACAGCAACAGTGTTGAAACTTGGTAAGATCGGTATAGGATCTGAACTGAAATGGATATCAGAAGTTTTAAGAAGCAATGACAGAAAGAAATAGTAAAATTTTTAAAAGATTTAAAAAAAAGATTTAAAGAAATCAGTGAAAAATTCATATGAGGAATTAGGAAGAATGTAAATGTTTGATATGTACATAGTAAAATTTTAAAGATTAATTGAATAATGTAATAAATTAATAGATGTCACAAGTGAGGGAAGGATATATTTTTTAAAAATAAGTTTTTATTTTGAACCCAAAACACATTACATTCTTTTTTATTCTGTCAAAACTGTCATTTAACTTTTGATTTTGAACAATTTTCATTTTTGAACAATTCTATTTTATTTTTTTAAAAGATTTTATTTATTTATTTAACAGACAGAGATCACAAGTAGGCAGAGAGGCAGGCGGGTGGAGGGGAAACAGGCTCCCTGCTGAGTAGAGAGCCCGATATTTTTTAACAATTTCAGAGATACAACAAAGTTACAAAGATAGTACAAAGTCCTGTATAGCCTTCTTTCTTATTCCATATTAACACCTTTTGTAACCATAGCATATTTATTCAATTTAAGAAATCAATATTATTTATTAATAAATAATATTAATTATTAATATTTAATTATTTAATATTTTATTTTAATTAATATTTTAATATTAATATTTGTTAATTTAATAATGAATAATCAATAAAATTAATAAATAAATATTATTGTGATACTATTAACTAGACTGTCTTTATTTAGATTTTTTCTGTTTTTCCTACTAATGTCCTTCATCTACTCCCAGATTGAGTCTAGGATACCACATTGCATTTAACATGAGGTCTCTTGGGTCACTCCAAACTATTACTGTTTCTATTACCCTTTGTTTTTCTTGTTTTTTATGAACGCATCTTTTTGAATTGTGTTGGCCATTTGGTTTGTAGACTCTCCTTAAATTTGGGTTTGTCTAATATTTTTTAATGATCAGGCCTAAATTATGGATTTTAGGGAGTACCACAGAGAAGAGACCTTCACAAAGCATCAAACTAGGGGTAAAAGATACGGATATAAGTAATTATTTATTATGTCAACCTGTAAAGTTACCATTTTTCCCTTTCCTTAAATCTTGGTTAGAAGTGAGTCTAGCCCAAAATCAAAGGGAGGGAGGTTTAGCTCCTCTTTCTTGTAGGGACAATATCTACGTATATTATTTGGAATTTGTCTCTAAAAGCAATTTATCCTTTCTCCCTCATTTATTGGATTTGTCTAATCATTTATTTATGTCAGCATGGATTCATGTATATTTATTTTATATTTGGGATTGTAATTCAACATGACCCTTATTTATTTTATTCCATACTTGACAACTAGGAGCTCCTATATTTGATACTTTTAAAAATTGTATCTTAAAACAAAATTGGGGATGCCTGGGTGGCTCAGTGGGTTAAGCCTCTGCCTTCAGCTTAGGTTGTGGTCTCAGGGTCCTGGGATCAAGTCCTGCATCAGGCTCTCTGCTCAGCGGGGAGCCTGTTTCCCTCTCTCTCTCTCCCTGCTTGCCTCTCTGACTACTTGTAATCTCTCTCTGTCAAATAAATAAATAAAAATAAAATCTTAAAAAAACAACAACAATAACAAAAAAAAACCCAAAAAACAAAATTGGAAAAACACACATAGCAAACACAAGGCTTCATTAGCATAAGGTAACCATCCTTGTAAACACCACTGAAAATAATAAAAAAAAAATAGAATTTTGCTGGCTACCCCAGGACTCCCTCCTTGATATCTGTCCCAGTCACAGCCCCCTACTTTCTCTCTGAAATAGCCACTATCCTAACTAGTAATCCCTTCCCTGCATTTCTTAATCGTTCTCTCACCAAATTATGCATATCTAGACACTATAGTTTTTCCCATTTTTTTAACTTGGTATGTAATTTTAATCTCTTTTTTTAGGCTCCCATGAATTATCTTTAATGATTTTATTCATTTATTTGACAGAGATCACAAGCCCCCCGATGCGGGGCTCAATCCCAGGACCCTGGGATCAGGACCTGAGCCAAAGGCTTAACCTACTGAGCCACACAGGCATGCCCCTCTCATGAATTTTTATTTTCATTTAATTTTACCTATTATGGAACTCAGGAGATTACCTATACCTGTGTAATTCAGGAGATATTACCTATAGAGTTTCTCAAAATCTGGGCTTCCCTGATTGCATACTCATGATATAGCTCTGCATGTTCATGGGTCCTCTGTATTTCCAGTAAATTGGCAGCTGATTTCAGACTTCATTAGGCTCATATTCATTTCCTTTGGCAAGACCATAAACTGTTATTTTTTTCCATCCTCAGACACACAATCTCAT
Organism: Lontra canadensis; assembly: GCF_010015895.1. NCBI lineage: Eukaryota > Metazoa > Chordata > Mammalia > Carnivora > Mustelidae > Lontra > Lontra canadensis. Next base: position 5,638,553 of record NW_022631036.1, read on the forward strand.
TTTTCTCTTTTTGTAATGTTGGTAGTCTTTAATGTGTATTGCCTAGATCCATTAAATCATGGGAGCTTGCAAAATGTTTATATTCTTATCCTGTAATGCTGTTATCTAGAATAATTTTATGAGGAAAGAAAAAGTGACAGATTTTTTTTTCATTTTATTTACAGTTTTCAAGATAGTAAAATTCATTTTCTGTCTTTGAACAGTAGTTAACCTATTTTGGTTTTTTGACTATCAATATGAACTGAATATGATAAATATATTTGATGGGGATCTATCCATTGTTTTTCATATACCAACAGAATTGCAAATTCTCCCATCTTTGGCCAGTAGGATGCTCTACAAGTTGGCTCCTGAGTTCTATTAACACAACCATAAAAAACTTCTATAACTTCCTTGAGATCTTATTTGTCAGATCTGATATAATTCCTACCTCCTTTTATACATTTTCTGCTCCAGACCGATACTAGCATTATTCCAAGAAACCTTTGTTTCTTTTATAGGACAACTGATATTTTAAGACTACAGTTTCAGTGTTTGGAATATTGGGTTGGTCATGTTTCTAGAGCTTCAAGTTATATATAAAAGTTTATGCATAAATATATATATATGTATATACATGCATACATACATAGTAAAATAAACTGTGAATTATACTAATATTTCCAAATATTAGTATTCAAGGCTACAGATTTTTTACCTAACTTCTTCATCATATTTGTACCTTTATTCCACACCAAGAATTCTGATTTTTAAGGACACAAGTTATGATAAAGTTAGAATAGCCTATAATTAAGCATTAGCTTTATCTTATTATATATAAGACAATTTTTTGAAGATGTTATTGGGTTTGGCTATCTAGATGCTGTGTTTTATTTTTAATGTTTAATTTTTAATCATAACAGCTGCAATTTTCTAGAATCTTCCCATTCATTTTTATTTTAAATGCAAACTTACAGTGAGACAGTATTAGTGAGTGAATAAGAGCTTATAAACAGGAGTGAGCTTAGTGTTGAAGAGATGCTTTTCATTTATAGCCTCTATAGGGAGAGATCCTTGTGAAACTTATTCAGCCTCCATTATATCTCATTTCCCTATCTGTAATGTGGGAGCTATGTTGGTGTCTATATCAGATTGTGGTTGGGAAGATTTAAGAAGCTGATAAGAGTAAAACTCATAGAATACTAAATAAAAGAGAGTGATGATGATGAACATTGCACTAAGCCCTGCAGAGATTACATACAAAAAGAGAAAAAGACACACAGTTTCTGTTTTCACATACTTCTCTGGTAGAACAATAACAACAACAAGAAACAACATAGAAAAGTACAGTTCAGTTGTATGCCAAGGCCTGTATATTACAGAGGAAGTACATAATATTAAAGATCATATGCACCAGATAAAAAAGGAGATGATTTTATTGAGACTATTAGAGAGGAAAGTGTTCATGAATGAGGAACAATTCAAAGAAAAGGAAAGGGGCTTAGGGTTTTATAGAGGCCAGTAAACAAGGGAATCTTGGAGGAAGGGTGGCAGTAGGTGTTATCTGGGAATACCCCAGAGCATGATGGTCCTTTGCAGATAGCCATTTCTCAGAATATAAAGAGTTGGTTTATTTTTCAAGTATCTCTGTTTTCTGTGATTATAGAGTTTTGATAAATGTCAACAGTGTCCATAATGTAATATCAAATACAGTGATTAATTTAATCTAGACTTAGAGAGACAGGAAAAGCTCCTCAGAGGACAAGACATCTTATGTAAAATGTTGAGAGTTAGTAGAGATTAACTAGATGAGGGAGATGGGGGAGCAAACATTTAAATTTTGGGGGTGAGAGACCATAAAGTGTTGGACAAATTAAAGTTTAGTATAGCTAGAAATTATATGAGAGTATGGAAGTGGGAAGGATGGGGTAGATGACCCTGGAAACGTAAACAGGAATGAGAGTGTTCAGAAATTTATTAAGCATTTTAAGGAGAATAAAATTTATCCATAAGCAATAAGTTGCTTCTCAAAAATTTAGATGATTAGATATATGGCTCAAAAACATCATCTCCTACCTATACTTTCTCCCCACTCCCTGAGAACAGTAGCTAACTTTCCTCTTTTCACAAGGCTAACTAAATTTTTACAGGGAAAACTCAACATTATTTATTTATAAGATTTTATTTATTTTAAAGAGAAAGAGCATGCAAACAGGGGGAGGAGCAGATGAAAAGGGACAAGCAGACTCCTGCTGAACTGAGTGTGGACCCAGCACAGGGCTCGATCCCAGGACACTGAGATCGAAATCAAGACACTGAGCTGAAATCAAGAATCAGACACTCAACTGACTGAGCTACCCAGTGCCCTGGGAAAACCCAATATTTAATTAGACTTTTAGGCATTACCAGGGTGTCTGGAGTTTACATTTTAATTTGACAGTTGAGATGATTTTTATCTGATATGACTGTGCTGGGAGGTAGCAACAGTGATTAAAGATGTACCTGCCCACATTTCAGCCAGTCACCTTCCCAAGCTCTTACAGAACAATCCTGATGACTTCACCTCCAGGTACTTAAGTATCAATGACTTCACTCTGTTGGAAGATCTAAAGTCTTGCCATGAACGTGGGTGCACCCTCTACTTGCCAATCCAAGTTGGGGATTTGCTCAATTTCACCAGGGTCTGTGATGAAAATCTAATTGGAGGGAACCCTACTGCAACAACTCATGAGGTATATGATGGTGGTTTTTCTTGGACCCGTTATTAGGAGACATGTTGGTACTATCAACTAGCACACCCAGGTAGTTGTGCAAGTGAATGATATGCCAGCTCATAGCTCAGGTTCCTATTCTTTCCAACAACTGAAGGGTCAACTCCCTCCCAACAGAATGGACCTATGTGACATTCCCTTGATCATGAAATTGATCTACTGGTTTATATTTCTGGAACTAGTTCTCTGGTGACTCCTAGGCTTTGTAAGTTATATTGAACAAAATGAATTGGAAAGTTACCTTCTCAAACCAAACAAATGTCAGTCAGACCTGCTACTTATCAGAGTGTATCAGACCTAGAGGCTGGTGAGACACTCTGGTCCTGTCATCAATGCCACTGGAGAAAGCATCTTCCTAAACATGGAACCCAGACTGGATGCTGTGGAGTCTCCCTGAGCTGCAGAAGGACAACCTACATTGTGTCTGACCCTCTGAAGGTAACATTCTTGCCCTATGTAGGAATCTTGTCCTGCCATGTAATAAATTCTGTATCTACTGTGAAAGAAAAAAAAAAAAAAAGAAAAGGAAAGGAAAGAAAGAGGGATGGTGAAAGGGAGGAAGGAAGAAAGGGAAAGAAAGATCATTCCAGTGGCAAGATGGGGAATAAACTGAATGCCTAAAATTATAGACATAGACCAGAGAGAAAGTTATACAATGTGAGAAATGATGAGGAATTTAAGAGAGAAACAGGTTTCATGACTGATACTGGTAAATTGGGTCTTGAATATGTTGGATTTAAGAGGCCTCAGATAAAGACATCACATGTAGAAATTCCATCAGTAATTGAATATATAGGTATGAACAGAAGAAAAATCTGGACTGGATATATAGATTAAGTCATTATCAGCATATAGAAGGCTGTGTCTTCCCTCCTTTTTACTTTCCTTAACATTCTCTCTCTCTCTCTCTCTCTCTCTCTCTTCTCTCTCTCCCACACACACACACTCACACACAGACTTCTCTATCAATTCTCACCTACTGACCTAATTAAGACCCACTGGGAAAATTCTCCTACAGCTTCTTTCTCATTTGGAGTCCAAATCCTAAAGTCACAAAAACTAGTATAACTTGTCTCTTTGCCATGAGGATTTATTAATATTGATGATGATATAAAATAGTATAACCAAATGCATATGCCATATTAACAAGTCCTTAAAATATATAAGAAGTAAAAATATATTGTAGAATTTTATTATCATCTCTGCTTTTCCTAGTTATTCTCTTGCTACTGAGATTTTTTATTTGTGTTCCTCTTATGCAATAGAGAATTTGATTTTAGTCTTAAGGGCTTATAAAATCATTTTCTCTTTTTCTCATACTTAAACTGCATAATTCCTAAAATAAGCTATTTTCATTTTAAAAATATAGATTCTGTTTTAAATTGTACTCCAGGATTCTAGAAGAAAAGTCCTGGAATAAATGAACCAGGGTTGAAAGGAAGGCATACAGAATGAAGCCAGAAAGGGATGTGAGAGGAGAAGGAAATGTGGGTAAAGAAATAAAACTGAAAGCACTAAGACATTAATGTTCCTGCTCCTCATTGTATGCTTTCATTACAAAGGAAGAAATAGGGTTTACTAGAAAAATAGGGAAAAGATTGTGGAGGTGAACTTATCTTTGTTATAAAGGAAATGAAAGATATAATTCCTGATAAGTTTAGTTGAATAGGCTAGTAGAATTTAAGGAGAATAAAAGTTAAGTGAAGGAGAGAACAAATAAAGGATATCAATTGTGGGGCAAAAGCACCAAAGACATACCTTCATGTAACTATCACTGAAGTCAAGAATAAAAGCATTGCCAAAACCCTAGATTCCTACCATATGTCCCTTCCCACCTGAAATATTTTCATTTGCCTTTGGAATTGTTATTCTGGATTTTATGGTAATAATTTCCTTGGTTTTCTTTATCATCTTAATTCTACAAATACATGTATAGAAAATATACCTTAGTTTTGATATAACTTTTTTTGTAAATTGAAACATACTGTATTTACCCTCAGTGTCTTAATTCCTTATCTTAACTTTGTATTTTTGAGATTTATCCAAGCTTTTTGAATGTAACTAAGATTTATTCACTTCTACTGCTATTTATCCTTTCTACATTTGAAGACATTGAAGTTGTTTACTGGATTAACTTTCCATAAAATATTATGCACACAATTTTATGAGTAGGCTTTAAAAATACTTAAAAATCTCAATAATTCCAAAACAACATCAAGGGAGGTAGCAAGTACCATTTCATTTGTTTATTTCCAGGTAAGAACAAAATGAGAAAGATTATTTGAGCAATGTTACTAGCACCTTACAAGTTGGCCAAGACATTAAATTAACCATCACATATCCATATTGCTTTAGCTTAAATCACTATTGGTGTTTGAAGGGACCTGATAAATAGTTCCCCTTTCCATGCTCTTAAATTCAGAAGCAATTGAGATGATGAAAGTAAGACTGAAAGGGAGCTCAAAATATATTTTTATTACTGATGAAGATGAAACCAGAGACATTGGCTCTTAAACCTATGCAAACAAGAAACTTCTTACTATCCTGGCCCTCAGAATTGAGAACTACTCAGCCTGTCACTGGCAGTGTCAGTGGACTACAGGCCTCCTCATATGGGGATGTGTCTTTGTAAACATTTGGTGTAGACAACAGAACTCAAAGCCCGACTTCTGAGGGAGGACAAAGATAAGGAGAAGGAATGAAAGAAGAGACTAGGCTTCCTTTCTTTAATTCTTCATACAACTCACCAGTGGAAACCACTCTTCTCTCCCTCCACCGCTCACCACTAAACGGGATGATGAGAGAGATGGGAAAGGGGCCAAAAAGGTTACATCAGTTGATGTCCCTCACCCAGAAATACAGAACAAGAGGGAAGGAACTTTTTCCTCCTCAAACCTCTACTTTACAAACAAACAAATAAAACAAAGCAAAAACTAGAGTCCCTTCAATTGTTGTGACCCAAATTCCAAGAGGGGTAGCTGAAGGAATAATTCCTATCTGTTTTTTAATTGTCTTGTTTATATATGAACATCTATGTTTTTCTTTCCTCTCTGGGAGATTTCTTGGTCTCTCAGATGAATGATCAACAGACACTTAGCTGACTTAGTTCTGGTAGTTCTTCAGACATTTTCAGACATGCCTGAACACTACAGTGCACACACCTTCAGCTCAAATGGAGTGCTCTGACAGGAGAATTTATAGATTTAACTCAGACTCCTGGCTCTGTTCTGGCTCATGGTTTTCATTCAACTTGATATATCCTTTCCTAAGTTAAAGATGTCTAAATCCTTCTTGTCTTTCCATCCCTGTGCAACTTCCTCTAGGACTTCCCTGAATTGAATAACTGGAGGTCTTAGAAAACAAAAACTCAAGGCCTGCCTGAATGGCCCAGTCAGTTAAGCATCTGAGCTTAGGTCATGATCTCAGGGTCCTGGGACTGAGCCTCATGTCAGGTTCCCTGCTTCTCTCGCTCTCCAGCTCCTATGTGCTCTCTCTCTCTCAAATAAATAAAATCTTTAAAAAGAAAAGAAAACAAAAACTCAAAGTCTAATTCAAACACATTTATGATGTTCAAAGCTTTTCTATGTTAAATAGTTGTCCTCTTTCATTTCATAATTTCCTTCTTGAAGAAGTCTATACCTCTTTCAGATGGCTTTGGAATATGTTTCTTATTTTGAGTTAAATTATGCGCTGTGATCTGAATGCTTGTTTCCCTTCAAAAGTCATATGTCAAAATCTTAATTCCCGATGTGGTGGTATTAGGAGGTGAGGTCTTTGGAGGGTATTTAGGTCATGAAGGTGGAACCCTCAGGAATGGGTTTAATGTTCTTATACAAGAAACCCCACAGACCCCCCTTCCTTTCCACATGTGAAGGTACAATGAGAGGTCTGTGACCCAGAAGAGGGCCCTCACCAGACCGTGCTGACACCCTGATCCTGGACTTCTAGCCTCCAGAAACATTAGAAATAGATTTCTGTTGTTAATAAGCGATCCAGACTTTGGTATTTTGTTATAGCAGCCCAAACGGATGAAGATAGTATGTCTTCCTATAATTTACTGTATTGGTTCTAATTGTCTTAGCAGTAACAGAGAACAAATTAATTGCCATTTTCAAATGGCATATCCTCAGATGTTTACAGTTGCCATAGTCCCTTTTGTGAATTAAATATTCCCAGTTCTTTTAATTTTGTCTCATTTGATTTTTTTCAATTTCTATAACCATTTTAATTTCTTTAATCTGAATATACTACTCTTTATACCCTAATGTGATTCCTAGAACTAAGTTCTAAACACTCTGGTTGTAGGTTGACCAGTGCAAGGTAATTCTTTTGAACTTCTAAACATTTCTCCTGTGTATGTAGTAATACTTAATGATCTCTGAATTGTCTCTCCTTTCCATGTTATAAGCTTCTTAATAAAAAATCCAGGTCCAGGTCCTTTTAAACTATGTCTCACCTAAAACATCAGTGCATTAAAAAAAAAAAAAAAATGGTGCTTACTACAGATCAGAATGCAAATGTGAGGTAGGATATATACCATTCCCCAAAGATGTCCATCCATGTCTTGATCCCGGGAACATCTGAAGTGTTACCTTACATGGCAAAAGAGACTTTGGAGATGTGATTAAAGTAAGCATCCTGAAATGAGAAGAATATTCTGGATTATCTAGGTGGGCCCAGAGCAATGCAATAGAGGGAATGTGGTATGAAAATGGAAGCCAAGGCCAGAGTTATTCAGGGCCACAAACCAAGGAATGCAGGTAACCTCTAAAAACCAGAATTGGCAAGGACATGTTTTTCCCCAGAAGAAAATGTAGCAGGTTTCAGACTTCTGACCTCTAGAACTATAAAATAACAAATGTCAGTTGCTTCAAGCTACTCAATTTGTGGCAATTAGTTACCACAACCATAGGAAAATAATACAGACTGAAATGATAACTTTAAATCTTCCAGGATGAATATTGTTCCAAAATAACACTTTCAGAAAACAGATGTTCTTTTTGTGGGTTAAAAAAGTACACAGTAACTAAAATGACCTCTAGAGTACCCACATTAAATTTATATGTGTAATTGTGCTTATACAACATTTTGAAAGTATCAAAGATCATATAAATGTCCCCTTCAGTGACCTTTTTCTTTTCTCTTTTTAGAGGATCATTTTATTGAGAATATTTCATTTTGTGGTAAGAAATATAATGAGTAATACTGAATCTCTAGGGTTCATCATTCTCAACTGTTAATTGAAAAATAATTGCAAGCAAACGGAAACTAAAATCACCAAGGTTTTATTTTAAAAATAACTACACTAACAGATTATTATAATTCCAGCAACCTTTTCACTAATTACTTTCTCTGGAGATATAGACAGAAAGTGGTGTGTGATGTTCTCTAAGCTCATCAAATTGCTCCTGGAGTAGTAATTTCTCATTTGTAGTCTGAGTGCTTCATTCAGTGTAACATTTGTCAAATCTGACATAAGGGTATGAATCTAACAGCTTTCCAAAAGGGGCTGAAAGGTGAAAGGAAACTTCATTCACCAACAGTCTGTTATGGTGCCAAAGTCTATAAAATTCATTTAATTCGCTTATATTCACACTGAATTACAATGGAAAATCGATTAAGATTTTATTTTCTAATTTATAGTTAGCATTTTTACCATATGTTATTCAACCAGTTCTTTACTGTACGAGACAATATTCACCAAAGACTTTATAGCAGTACTCAGAATCAATTTTGAAATATATAATCTGTAAACAGTAGGAAGAAGAATTTACCAGTGATTCTCAGCACATGTGTTTATGTCTGGTAATACTTTAACTTAGCAATCAGTTTCAAACTTTTGTCATACTGAGCAGAAAGGGAATATGAAGAAATTATCTGGATTATTCACAGTTATCAAGTTTCCCTCAAGTGCCAGATACATTATACAAAATTGTGTTGGTGATTCATAAGTGAAAACATATTCTCAACTCTGGAAAGAGATCTATGGCCTGAATTAGACTTTGTGCACAATGGATCACATACCAAATATTACAATGCAGTAAAGTTTAGATCTATACGATGGTCCATGTGAGGCTATCCAAACAATAAGTGAAGTATGTTTTAGACAAGTAAAAAACAGTATTTATTTTAATTTGAAATGATCAGGTATCTGAAATTACTGAAAGCTTCAGAGTCAAAGAGATGTGGGTTTAACAATTTTCTAATTGCATGAGTGGGAACAATTATTCAACCTCATGGCTATCATTAATTTCTAATATACCAAGTAACAACACCTACTTCATCCTGTACTGATGTTTAGATTAAACATTAATGTCATTAAGAGCAGACTTTTTGTTGGTGGTGTCCGCCCTCTACCTGCAGTGGCTACCACAGTGAAAATTTTAATCCTCATTTTAACACTATTGAATAAATGAATGACTAGACTATATATCACTCAATAAATGTAGCTGTTGATATTAGGTATATAGCTTCAGTCCTTCATTTCATTAAGTTTCATCCTGTCTTCAGAGATATCAGATACCTGAGAAAAGCACTTACACTATGGTGACCTTTGTCCTTATGTTCTACAAGGCAACACAAGGTGATACAATATCTGTTATCCCCCCAAATCTCAGAGATTTAACACAATGAAAATTCAAATGTTTTCTTGTAAAATCTAATCAGTGTGTGTGTGTGTGTGTGTGTGTGTGTGTGTGTGTGATCTGAGGGGAAGTCTGGATGACATGCCTCAGTCATCAAGACCTAGTCTCCTCCCCTCTTGAGTCAGTCCTTTCATACACCTTAATAGTGCTCTCCATTTGACAAATGAAGAGCTATATATCTATCTCATCCTCTTTCCATGTTCATAATTTCATTCATAGAGACACTAAACTAGAAGAGAAGATAGGAAAAGGAGTATGCCTCTGAGCCAGAAGGAAGAGGATCCAGGTTTAGTGACCAAATAGGTATTCTTTATCACAGTCTGCCCATGTAGTCACCCATTATCAATTCATTTCTCCTCCCGTACATATGACACAAAACTTACTTCTTCTCCAAGTAAAACAACCCAAATCCCCATCTAGTCATTATATTAATAAAAAATCTAGGATCCTTGGGTCTTTCTCTCAGGCCATGAGGTCTAGATGTGCTGCTTCAAGGTTCTAGGGGCCAAGAACAGGCTGCCCCAAGATAGGCCATATTGGCATAAACATCATTTTGAGTTAAAAAGCAATCAAAACCCAGCAGATTCAGGAAAAGCTCTTTACTTCCCCCACAACTGCCTAAAAAGAATTTAGATAGAGAACCTGCTCCAGGAAAAGAGTTATCACCATTGATAACTATATTCTCCTATAAACTAACTAGGAATGGTAGACAGGAAGGAACCTATGTGGATTCTCCATATGTACAAAATTAAATTTTATTTCCTTCTGTTAATCTGTCTCATATCAACTTGATTCTTAATCTGACTAAGTCTGATGACTTATTAACTAAAAGATAAGTTAGCTCTCTCCCCAACGCCTGATATGGGGTGGTGAAAAGGAATAGAAAAATTGCAATAAAAATCTTGCACTTGGAAAGAAGATGAGGAGGAAAGCCAAAGCAGTCACTGGTCCCTGTCAATTCTGTTATTCTGCTGAGCGGCCATTTGGTGGGTCCTCTTCCCAGGGACTAGAAGATGTTCTTGATTATACTCCAAATCCGACCTGAGAGTCCCTTTCTTGTCCATTATCTCCCATGAGCATGTATGAAGTATGTGTAGGAGAATATGCCTTCCTAATGCATCCTAGGAGTCACAGCTGATTTCCTGTTTAAACAAGTTTGGAGGATTGAAAGTAGTTTTGAATTTCAAACAATCCAAGATGTTTTCTCTGAATTTCTATGTGTGCACGAATTTGTGTGTTTTATGGTCTGAATATTTGTGTTCCTCTAAATTCATATGTTGAAATCAAAATGCTCACTATGATGATAATAGGAAGTGGAACACTTAGGAGGTGGCTTAGGTCATGAGGATGGAGTCCATATAATAGGGTTACTGCTCTTATAAAAAGAAACTCCACAGAATTCCTTAGCCCGTTCTGCTATGTTACAGTACAACAGGGAGTCTGTGACTCAGAAGAGGGCCGTAACTGAAACAAATGTTGGCACCCTGATCTCAGAGGTCCAGCCTCCAGAACTATGAGAAATAAATTTCTATTGTTTATAGAAACAGTATAGTCAACACTGAATTACAATGGAAAATCTATTAAGATTTTAGTTTCCAATTTATAATTAGCATTTTTACCATATGTTATTCAACCAGTTCTTTACTGTATGAGACAATATTCACCAAAGTTGTGGTATTTTGTTTTACATCAGGAATGGTCTGTGTGTGTGTATGCACTTGTGTACCCATTGTAATCCATTTCCATGTGCCAGTAACTGTCCCTAATTTTTTCCTTAGAATAATTGTCCTTGTTTTATTTAACTCCTTCCTTCAATCTTTTCTTTCTTTCTCAACCTGAGGAGTTAATTTGAGATCATCTGGGTTAGTAGTCGAGGTGAATGTGATACTTCTCATGGTAATCTCTGCCTTATTGCAGTCTCTTTGTTCAGTTGGGAAGTCTCACTGTGACATTATGGCTCAAATTTTTTTTCATCTCATATTCTTACTACTTAAGTTCCAGTACCAGTTGGCTTTTTAAACCTGCAAGGCTCATCTTCTTTCAACTCTTACTAATGTCTTTGTTCTCTGAAAACAAGGCGATTTTTACCTACACTTACTCCTTTCATGAAATATATTGCTAAAAGTAGAAAGTACAAGTCACACAACATGCCCTTTGGACTATTGCACTGCCAAATGTAGGTCTCCTTCTGTAACACTTATGGCAGTGTTTTTATGGCCTGAATTTATAAATCTGTATTAGTCAAGGTAGGATTATGAAAGATAATCTAAAATCTCAGTGACTCTTAGTTCTTGACTATAAAAATTTCGTCAGTGGAAAGGGGTGGGTATGAGCAGTGCTCCATTCAGAGAACTTGGCTCCTTTCCTTGTGAGTGCTGCTCACCTGTGTATTTTTGGAGTTCTCACAACCAGCAAAATATAGGTGGAGGAGGAATAAGGGAAAATCATGAAGGGGATTATCATGGGTCAACCTGGAAATACTTATATTACCTGCTCACACATTCCAATGGTCAAAGACGACTAGATACATCTGACTGCAAGGCAAGCTGGGGAATTTGGTCTGGATGTGTGTTCAAAAGAAAACAGAAACTGAATTGATGAACAACTAGCTATTCTTTGCCCCCATGGTGACTGTGTAATGTGCATTTCTTTACTGTTCAAACTCTTTAAAGTTTGACAAGGTGGAGCACCGTGATAAGTTGTGACCATCTGGCTCTCAGTCTCGTAACAATTTTTTCCTAAGTCTGTGGTATTAAAAGTTATTATCAGAGTAAAAAATTTTGAAGTGATAAAATTTAAATTCTAAATTCTAACCAGCAAATGGAGTAGAAAAAAGTCATTTTTATTTTATTTTTTATTTTGTTTTATTTTATTTTATTTTTATTTTACTGTGAAGTACTCTACTACTTTTATGAAAGTAATTGAATATATAACTATAATAGCAAGGAAGAAGAAAAGTATCCATTTCTATACTGTTGGCTTGATCTGTGTTAATTTGATCCAGGCCCTTCTTTAAAAAACATCTGGTAGTGCTGGCTAGTTTTGGCAAAAAAAAAGAATACCTTTATATCAATGACACTAACATTTCCCAACGTCAAATAGAAAGTATAACAGTCAATATATCAATTTATTCTGGAATGTCACAATGTGCTTATTCATTTCCAATTCAACCTGAAAGCTCTTTAATATAGTTTCTTTTTAAAATTTTTTTAAATTTATTTATTTATTTATTTATTTATTTATTTATTTTTTATTAACATATAATGTATTATTAGCCCCAGGGGTACAGGTCTGTGAGTCGCCAGGTTTACACACTTCACAGCACTCACCATACTCCATACCCTCCTCAATGTTCATAACCCAACCACCCTCTCCCTACCACCCTCCCCCCAGCAACCCTCATTTAATATAATTTATATTGAAAGTCCAACAATCTACAGAGTCTTAGGGAATTTTCTTTTTTTGACTGACATGTACTTTGGTAAAATCAAATCTTAAAATCTCTCAAACATCAATGCATGGTTTTACAAAGTGGTGTTCAAACAACTGTTTTCATCTTCTTGTTCATGTATTTGAAAGGGCAATCCCATTTTTGAAATGAAGACTTAGTACATCTTTGCTGGTAATGATGACCACCTTTGGACACAATTCAGATGCTATTCAGTATGAAGGAAAAAAAAAAAAACTGAGCAAGATCTCATATTTTCACAGCAAAAATATCTAATCTCCAAAATCAGTCTGACACAAAAATTTAAATTTCTTATAATTAATCATAAAAATTGTTTTCTGTTTTCACTTATTAAGGAGCAAGTGCAACCAGGTTTTTTTCTCTCACCATAAACAAGAGTAGAAGTAGAAAAACATATGAAAGAAACAGTTTTCAGATGTCAGATAGCAGTGGAACATGAGAAGATCTATGAGAGAGGGGAGAACACGTAAGAGGAATCTTATAAATGCCAACTTTCTACTGAGATAAAATTTCTTATTCTGATAGGAAGGGAGGATATTCCTAACAACCTAGAAGTCCTGATGAAGTGAAGAGACAGATCAGAGTGGAGGCTAAGGAAGCTGGAATTTACAGGGCAAAGTACTAGAGACAGGGATCTATGTTGAGAAAAAGCTTCAGAAATTCACATGATATCACTTTTGAGTCTTCCATTAAATATTAATCTGTACATAAATAGGGTAAAACTCCATGCAGCCAAGAAAATAGCAATTTCCAGGGAGTTATAAACTAAACAATTGTCTTATTACATAGGCCTAGGGGCTGTTCAGATTTTCACTAGTCAGAGTAGAGATATGCTGAGTACTTGGGGCACTTAGTGAAAACCGAAGAAGATCATGCTGTAGGAGGAGGCAGAAATTAGCCCTAAAGTAAAGGCTATTTTGACTGATCCACTCAAACCCATCTATAAGTAACTACCTACAGAACAAATGTTAACACTCTTTGAAAGAAACAGACAGGGATGCCTGGTGGCTTCGTTAATTAAGAGTCTGCTTTTGACTCAGGTTGTGATCTCAGGGTCCTGTCATGGAGCCCTGCCTGCAACAGGCTCCCTGCTCAGCAGGGAGTCTGCTTCTTCCTCTCCTTTTGCCCCTCCCCCTGCTTGTGCTCTCTCTCTGAAATAAATAAATGAAATCTTTAGAAAGAAAGAAAGAAAGAAAGAAAGAAAGAAAGAAAGAGAAATGGATACTAGGACACACAGCCAGCCAGTAAAAAATAGATATAGGCATTACAGAGCTGATAGCTAGGAAACTTTGTTAGATGGTCATACCTAAATTTAGGAATTATTTCTATCAACTCATTCACTACAAGTGCTTCAATAACTATCTTTCTCATTTCATTCTTAATTGGTGATTGGCTTTTATAAAATTTAGTATTGTATGTGTCATAAGAAACCAAATTAAATAATTTTAATGTTTAAGGTATTGTCCAGATATACTTCTCAGAAAAGAATTAAGTGGGAAAATAATGTTTTTACAATATCTTTTTCCTTATCAATAGGGTAACACTAGGTTCTTGGGTAAGAATGAATTTCATCTTGCATAATCCACCAATTTAAGACTGATTATAAAACATATTAACATTAATTTCCTCTGAGAAAAAGTCTAAAGTTTTTACTCTGATGAAAAAATTTTCATTCTAAAACGATATAGAGGGGCGCCTGGGTGGCTCAGTGGGTTAAAGCCTCTGCCTTCGGCTCAGGTCATGGTCTCAGGTCCTAGGATCGAGCCCCACATCGGGCTCTCTCCTTGGCTGGGAGCCTGCTTCCTCCTCTCTCTCTGCCTGCCTCTCTGCCTACTTGTGATCTCTGTCTGTCAAATAAATAAATAAATAAAATCTTTTAAAAAAATAAAATAAAACAATATAGAATTCTCCCTATCATTTTTTAAAATATTGACTTTTTGATTCTAAATGTTTTCAAATTAATTTGAGTTGATTAATATGCATAAATTTTAATGAAGATAATTTTCCACTGTTGAAAATGAATTCTGTGAGTAGCTGAACATATTTAATTTTGATAACTACTGAGTCTTGCAACTAATTTATCATCTAAGTAAATGGGTATAAATTAGTTAATAATCCATACAAATCCTACCATCTACAATAAAGTACTAGATACCAGGGAATTTATTGAAGGAATTAATTTCTTAATATTAGCATTTCTAGCAGCTTTAAGAAGGGTCTTTTAGAAAGTGAACTATAATTTGCATATGCAGTCTTGTATCAGTATAATTATTTATAAATGCCATTTTGGCATTTAGCTCATGTCCATGCAATAATGTTACTAAGTTGCTTTATTTTTATAAATACAAATTTAGGAATGGTTGGGCCCAAATAATTATTGTTCCTGATAAATGCATGAACAACCCACTGAGGTATTTGCCAGGATTAATGATTATATTCAGGGTTATTTCTCAACTCATGATAAATTAAAAATATGATACTGAAAGGACCAGGATTATTTGAAAATTTATAAAAATTCTACGTAAAATTTTCACTTAGTCAAATATCCCAGAATATGGGAACATTGATATAATTGTCACATAGCTAATGCAATTTATACCCACACACACTCCCTTAGATATTAGAAAGGATACTAGAAAAAAAATTCTTGCCCTAAAATTGGATTCTACTTTAATTCAAATATCACTTATCACTTTTCAGAATAAGTCAGGTATTTTTAAGCAGCATGTAATAGTAATTGTTCGAATTGGTATATAATTTTCTTGAAGGGTCCATTTTCAAGATCTTTATTAGCACATTTTTCTTAACAACATTTTAAAGTATTATAGGTCAAAATCAACTTCAAAATGTAATACTCTACCAAAAATGTCTAGGTGGAAAGGTTTTTAAGCCTTAATAATAGTCTACTTCCCAAGGAATGAAACAATAATCAGGAGGAAGGAAAAAAACTTTGAATTTATTGCAGTAGAATTTAATTTTTATTATTTGTTGCTAATCAGACCACACTTTCAGTTGTTTAGGCCTTTTTTAGTCCTAGAGGAATGTAAAAAATCACCAAAAGTCTTGGGAAAGACCAGATTTTTTTTTTAAGTGAGATATTTCCTAATTTTTGGTATTATTATTTATTAGTATAACCATGATAATAGCATTTTTTAAATAACCTTACTTAGGAAAGTAAAAACTCTAATCCTATAACAACTTCCTCACCCTTATTAAAACAGCTTATTGATTCATAATATCACAGAGATCCAAAATCCAGTGAAGGTAGAAGATATGAATTGGAACGGGGAAAATAGAGTCAAGAAGATAATCTAAACAATGTTTTTAAAAGGCCATATTTAAGGTAGGATACTGATTGTAGAGGAAGAAATAGATTTGTGAAGCATATAAAGTTTAATTTGGTGGAGATTCCAAAACATGAAGACTATGACTGATTAATCCTAAAACTGATTCATTTTAGAACCAGATGATATTATAGAGTTCACTTATCCAACCTCTTACATATTCACAGGTGAGAAAAATGAGGAAGAATTTAGCTAGAGAAACTTGCACAATATAATTTAGCTATGTTGAATCAGAACTGAAGTACTAATGAAGTCTAATGTCTAGTGAGAGTTCTAGACCTGGCACTCTTAGGACTCTCAATGTCAAATTTAATTTTTTATGCATTTAAAAAATATTTTTAATTTAATTCATCACTTTTTTAGATAGTATAGAGCACTACAGAGAAAGTGTTTCACCAATAGGAATTCTTGGTTCCTACTCAGCCACTAGCCAGTTGAGTGACCTCAACAAACCTTGTAATAGTCCATCTTTTTTCATGTGAAAAATGAATTTGATGGATTTGCAAGTGTTTATATTAAAGGGAAGTGTGAGATTCAATGTACTATATTCAATAAAATTGTACAAATAAGAGCATCTGTTATATTAATGCCCATTGTGTGCTTTCTTCATAAGAATATAACTTTCTAGACACAAGAGTATTTTTCTAGAAACCAATGCTTTCCTATGGTTAGCACCAATAAATACTCTCTCTGAGATAATAGATATTAATTGTACAATGATAAAAATGATCCACAATAGAAAAATCATTATTTGTGTCATAATCCTTACATATGTGCAAATATCACATAAGTACTTTTTTTTAAGGAAATAGATTGTTTCACAAAAACAAGAAAATTGCCTTCTGAAGACTGGATGAAAGCAGAATAGTCCTTCATCTGATAAATGTTAAAATGTTGTGGGCACTGAAGGAATAAATCAAATTTTTAACTTTTTTTTCCCTCAAGGTTAAGTGAAAGAGATAATCTCAATGTCATTATTTTGAAAGCATCGAACTGGCATGCCTTTTCCCAATAATTATATTTCATGACTTTACTATTATTTGAAGGATTAATATGCAACTGGCACATGAATTTTTTTCAAAACGAAGACTATAACTGCTTAAACTAAAAAGGAAGAAAACATAAAACAGAAACCTTTCCTTTTTCTTATAGTGTTTGGTTCAGTCACAAGGGATACACATTTTAGATGAGGCGTTTTCTGAGCAAAAATATTTTTACCAAACGTGAAAACTGCCTATGGATATGGTGGAATTACTTATTCAAAAGTACTAGGATAAAATCTAAGCTATGGTGTCCTTTACAACCAGAAGAAAAATGCAATTTTCCACATGCAATTTTATTCCTAACATTTTAAGAATTTCCAGGAAAACAAAAAGGTGGGGAGGGGAGGAACAGATTATCATGTTGACAACAATTGCATGCCCTTTATTTAATTTTTTGTTAGTAGATAATGATGACGATGAACAATAATATTGATATAGGTACCCATCCAGTAAGGAAAATCATCTTGAGGTTAGGAAAGCAGGTGCAAATAAAGCTAAAATTTATGCTTTATAGTAAGGAGTATCATTTTTCTCTGTTACTCAGATATACATTTTGCAGGAGAAACCTAAAGCTAAAAGAATAAAAATGACAAAATTTGTCATTTTTAAAAAACTTTCTAAAAAGATTTTATTTATTAGGGGCAGAAGACAAGGAGAGAAAGAATCTCAAGCACACTCCCTGCTGAGCATCTCTCCCTGAACCTGATGTAGGGCTGGATCCCAGGACTCTGAGATCATGACGTGAGCCAAAATCAAGAGTTGATGCCTAACTGACTGAGTCACCCTGGTGCCCCAAATTTTGTCAATTTTACATGCATGAACTATCTAGCATTACTAGACTTCTTGTGTGATGGAGGAGATATGATGGGGAAAATAATCGCTCTCAATCAACATGCCATTATTTGAATATAACCTTCATACCTCCAGATACTTTTTACAGAGTAATTTCAGAGGTACTGGATTTGTGGGAAAACTATAAGCTGTGCTACAGCTGCATGGTTTGCGAGCTGGCTACAGTGTTTAAAAGGATAGTCACAAGAGGAATTGATGCTAAGGAGGACAGGGGAGACCAGCTGTATGCCAAAGTTTAAGGTTCTGTGATACAGAGGGGAACCAGTAACCTGGAAACCTAAGCAGCTTGTATTCTGATGTGGGAGTGGATATAAACAGGGAAGAGGATGCCTAAGTCACATAAAATTTCTAAGTTTTGCCTACTCATTATATAAGTGAATTCCAGTCTCTTCAGTTTGACCCGTGTTCAAGGCTCCCTATAATCCTGGTCATTTGTATCCTTCCAATGTTAGCTTGGTCTACTTTACCTATATTCCAGCCAAATGAGCTAATTTTATTTCCCAAATACGCATTTTTGCTCATGCCTTCTCTGCCACCAGAAGTTGCCTTCTCTCAATGCTATGTGCACAAATCCTACCCCAGATTGAAGATTTAGATCAACTGTTACCTTTTCAATGAGTTTTTCTTTTCTATGATTACTTCCCACTCCCTTTTTCCTTGTCCCTACAATGATCAAAAATTTATCCAGCAGGACCAATTTATGCCTTCTTTTACTTCTATAGCATTTCACTTACTTTTCTTAAGGTAGTCACCATCTTTTATCTGTTTTCTCTTTAAAGTCCATTTTTGATATAGATAAATTAATAAATTAATAACTTCATAGATAAGAGAAAGGAAAAATGATTTGGGAGGATCAAAAAAGTTCGATAGAGGAGTTGTGACCTAGGCTTTGATAAATGAGAATAATTTGGGCTAATGGAAATGAGAAAGAAGGTTGGTCCAGGTTAAGAGAACAGAGTGAGCAAAGCAAATAAGAAAGGCCAAATGGTTACCAAAGAATTGTTGAAATAACATGGAGTACTGGCTGGAGAGCCATGAGATACAACATTAAAATAAGAATTTAGGGCTAGATCTCTCTCTTTAATACAGAACTGTATATTTTTGTTCACCCTTGCTTGCTTGTAGACTGTTATCTGGTGTCTCTTATTTGCTCTCTCAGTATCCATTTTCCTGTAGGTCTTCTTTTTTTTTTTTTGGTCCAGCCATGATCCATCTGAGAATGAGTGATTTTTCTAAAACACAAATCCGATCACACCATACTCCTATTTAAAACTGTTTATTCTTTGTTGAAAATTTCATTGTATCAATTTAATCCCAAATTCCTAAATAGTGCACACATTAAAATATCAATCATTCATAATTTTTCTGCTTACTTAATATTTCCCAAACTACTGGTTTTAGATACTTTGCTTTTCAACAGTCTCCTCCCTAATATGTCTATCATGGAAATCATCTTGATTGTTCAAAATTGAATTCTTGCCTTTTTTCTTTGTGAAGAAATTCTCGACACTTTTACCCCATTAACTGAAGAGCCATTAGGTGCTCCTACTTCTCTGTCCTTAAAACCCTGCATATGCCTCTGCTATTCAAGCTGTTAACACATTTAGTACTTGCTTACTTAGGTTTTCTTCTTTTACATAACAATAAGTTGGTTTGTGTAGTGTTTATTTTTGATGTTCCAGCACTTAGTACAGAACAAAGGCTCAATATAATAATATGTGTTTGTAGAAGTTTTAAAAATTTCATAAAACTGACATGATAAATACTGAGCTTGAGGGAGTTTTGTTTTGTTTTGTTTTGTTTTGTTTTTATTAACATATAATGTATTATTAGCCCCAGGTTTACAGGTCTGTGAATTGCCAGGTTTACACACTTCACAGCACTCGCCATAGCACATACCTTCTTCAATGTCCATAACCCAACCACCCTCTCCCTACCCCCCTCCCCCCAGCAACCCTCAGTTTGTTTTGTGAGATTAAGAGTCTCTTATGGTTTGTCTCCCTCCCAATCCCATCTTGTTTCATTTTTTTTCCTTCTCTACTCCCCATACCCCCCACTTTGCCTCTCAACTTCCACATTTCAGGGAGATCATATGATAGTTGTCTTTCTCTGATTGACTTATTTCCCTCAGCATAATACCCTCTAGTTCCATCCACATCATCACAAATGATAAGATTTCATTTCTTTTGATGGCTGTGTAGTATTCCTATATATATATATCTCCAACATCTTCTTTATCCATTCATCTGTTGATGGAGATCTAGGTTCTTTCCATAGTTTGGCTATTGTGGACATTGCTGCTATAAACATTTGGGTGCATATGCCCCTTCAGATCACTACATTCGTATCTTTAGGGTAAATACCCAGTAGTGTGATTGCTGGGTTGTAGGGTAGCTCTATTTTCAACTTTTTGAGGAACCTCCATGCTGTTTTCCAGAGTGGCTGCACCAGCTTGCATTCTCACCAACAGTGTAGGAGGGTTTCCCTTTCAGCTTGAGGGAGATTTTCTTGGCAGGAGGAAATGGAGGCTGCTACCCCAGTTATAGTGGAGAGTAGAGAGTCTGGGAGAACCACACTGATTAGCTATTCTTTTTGCTACTTTGGGAAACTGGTCAGCATTGTTAATATCATAAAATGAGAAAATTTTAGGTAGGGGAATTTTGAAAGTTTAAACAACTTGCTATGAGTCTCATGAACTGACTTTATATTTATTTCTTATAGCTAATTCTCAATGGTAATGAAAAACATTCAGAAACTATGAACAATCATATGCCAACAAATTGGATAACCTAGTAGAAAAAGATAAATTCCTAGACACATATAAACTACTGAAACTGAATCACGAAGAATTGGAAAACCTGAGCAGATCAATAATGAGTAAGGAGATTTAATCAGTAAACAAAATGTCCCAAAAACAAAACCTCCAAGAACATATCGTTTCAGTGGTAAATTCTATCAGACACTGAATGAAAAATTAATACTAATCTTTATCAAACTCTGCCAAATAACTGAAGAGGAGGAAATACTCCCAAACTCATTTTAGAAGACCTGCATTACCCTGATAACACAGTCAGGTAAGAATAGTAAAGGTGAAAAAAAAAAATCCCAAATTCTAGGACAATATTCTTGTTCAATATAGATGTAAAATATCTCAATAAAATACTAGCAAACTGAATTCAACAGCACTTTAAAAGTATCATACACCATGATCAAGTGGAATTTATCCCTGGGGTACAGGGATGGTTCAGCACATGCAAATCAGTATATGGAATACACCACATATTTAGAATGAAGAATAAAAATCACATGATCATCTCAATAGATAAAGAAAAGCCTTTGAAAAATCCAACATCCTTTCATGAAAAAACTGTCAACAAATTGGGTACAGAAGAAATGAACCTTAATATAATAAAGGCCATGTATGACAACTCCATAGCTAACATCATATTGCATGGTGAAAGTTTGAAAATTTTTCCTCTAAGACAAGAACAAGGATACCTACTATCACCACTCACATTAAATATGTTATTAGAAGTCCTGACCAGAACAATCAAGTGAAAAAGAAATAAAAGTCATCCAAATTGTAAAGGAAGGAGTAAAATTGTCTTTGTTTATAGATCTGGTCTTATATATAGAAAATTCTAAAGACTCCATCAAAAAAACTATGAGATATTACAAATAATCAACAAATTAAGTAACATTGCAGGAAACAGAATCAATTTACAGAAATTATTTGAATTTCTATACACTAACAATGAAACATCTGAAAAAGAAATAAATAATCCCATTCATAATAGTATCAAAAGCAATAAAATACTTAGAAAGAAATTTAACCAAAAAGGTGAAAGATTTTTGTACTGAAAACTACAAGACTATGATGAAAGGTATTGAAGACACCATTAGAAAGAATCTCGTGTTCATAATCATATATTAATACTATTATACTCTTCATATTACCCAAAGCTATCTACAGATTCAAGGCAATCCCTATCAAAATTCCAATGTAATTTTCCACAGAAATAGAAAAAAATTCTAAAATTTGTATGAAACCACAAAGGACTTGAAATAGCCAAAACATTTCTGAGAAAAAAACAAAGCTGGAGGCATCACACTTCCTGATTTCAAACTATACTATCAAGCTGTAGTCAACAAAACAGTATGGGATGGGTATTAAAAATAGACATATAGACCAACGGAAGAGAATCAAAAACCCCAAAATAAGCCCTCTTTTAAATGGTTAGCTAGTATTTGACAAGAGAGCCAAGAATAATCAATGGGGAAAGTGTAATCTCTTGAGAAAATGGTGCTGGGAAAACTGGATAACCACATGCAGACAAATGAAATTGAATCCTTATCTTACATCACTTATACACTTGATCTTAGCCAAAAGGCCAAGAAGCGATTACACCACTTACAATAATTAACTCAAAATGGCTTAAAGACTTAGACATAAGACCTGAAACCATAAAACTCCTAGAAGAAAACATGGGAAAACTCCCTGATATTGGTCTTGGCAATGACTATTTGGATATGACACTAGAAACAAAAACAAAAGCAAAAATTAATTAATTTGGAATTATGTCAATCTAAAAAGTTTATGCACAGCAAAAGAAACAAAATGAAAAGGTAACCTACAGGATAGGAGGACATATTTGCAAATTATATATCTGATAAAGAACTAATATACAAAATATATTAAAAAAACTCATATAATTCTGTACCAAAAACCCAAATTTGATTAAAAAATAGACATTTTTCCATAGATGGCCAACAGGTACATAAAACTATGTTTATCATTAGTGACCATCAGGAAAATGCAATCAAACCACAATGAGGTATCACCCACACCTGTTAGAATGGCTACAATCAAAAAGTCAAGACACAAGTGTTGACAAGATAGTATAGTAAGAGGAACATTTGTGCACTGCTGGTGGGAATGTAAATTGTTGCAGCCGCTATGGAAAAGAGTATGATATTCCTCACAAAATTAATAATAGAAGTACATATGGTCCAGCAACCCCCCTTCTTTGTATATATCCATGGGAAATGAAATCAGGATCTTGAAGAGTTATCTGTACTCTCATTCACTGCAACATTATCCAAAGTAACCAAGATATGGAAACCATCTAACTATTCATCAACAGATGAATGAATAGAAATGTAGTACATATATAAGGGGATATTATTCAGCCATAAGAAAAAGGAAACTCTTTCATTTGCAACAACATGGATCAACCTCAAGGGTACCATGATAAGTGAAATAAGTCAGACAGAGACAAATACTGCATGATATCACTTGTATGTGAAATCTAAAAAAGCTGACTTTATAAAGACAGAGTAGTGGTTATTTAAGGTGGTTACTGTACGCTGGAGGAGGGGGGATGAGGAACATGTCAAAGGGCACAAACTTTTATTCATAAGATGGAAAAATTTCTGGAGATCTAATGTGATTATATGGTGATTATAGTTAATGATATTGTATTATATAGTTGAAAGTTGCTAGGAGAGTAAATCTGAAGTATTCTTACCAAGGAAAGAAAATGATAACTATGTGAAGTGATGGAGGTATTAGTTAGTACTGTGGTAGTAATCATTTTGCAATTTATAAGTGTATCAAATCAATATATTATATATCTCCAAATTATAAAAATTATACCTAGATCAAAAAATTTTTAAAAACATTTGAAAAAGAACATTTGCTTTCACTGTGATATAGGTAAGGGTAAAAATTTAACATCTATATTGGCATTATAAGCTGGAAATAGGCAAGCCCTTTTGAAGTTCATTAGTCCAACAAAGTACATGTGTTAGGTCCAACTATATTTATTAAACTTAATAATTTACTTTTTAAAGATTTTATTTATTTATTTTACAGAGATCACAAGTAGGCAGAGAGGCAGGCAGAGAGAAAGGGGGAAGCAGGATCCCTGCTGAGCAGAGAGCCCAATGCGGGGCTCGAGCCCAGGACCCTGGGATCATGACCTGAGCTGAAGGCAGAGGCTTTAACCCACTGAGCCACCCAGGAGCCCCTTAATAATTTCAATGACATTTACTGTTACGGCATTTGGGCATACACCCATAGGGATGATATCCAAAACTTCTTTTAGCTACCTGAAGGAACAACTCATCCATAAAGAACAAATACTGAAAGTTTTCAGTTTTTCTGATAGCTTGTTTTCAAATAGTGACCCACCACTACAAATCAATAGAAATAGTTTAGATGGAACGCAATTTTTGTTACACAGAGCAGTTTCTGACAATTTGGTCACTAAATATGTGGAGGCTTTTCCCCCACACAAAATAATTCACCATCTGTGTATCCTATAATTCAACCTAATTCTGACACTCTCTACCCAGAGATAGCATCAGATCCCACAGGTGAAGACTTCTGTCCTATAAGACTGCCCATGCCTGACCTTCAAATGCTAGCCATGTGCCCAGGTTGTTACCTGTGCTCTGATCAACCTGATATAAGCTAGAGGTTCCCATGACACCCTCTTTCCGTTTGATTAATCTACTAGAATGACTCATAGAACTCAGAGAAACATTTACTTACTAGTGTCAGGGGACAAGAATTCCTGTTCTCTCAAAGGTCCTTCTAGCTTGACTGAGACTTAAATTAAAAAGAAAGGGAAAAAAGCAATCAAAACCTTTCAGAAAAGCTCTTTACCTCTCCTTTAGCGGTCTACACTTACATTGGAAACTGGGCCTATTCCAGAAACAAAGCTATTACTAAAGATACCTTTTACCCAAAAAAACTTACCTGCTGAATCTTTTGGGGGCTTTTCAAAAGTCACTTCATTAATATAACAAAAGACACCTTTGTTACTCTTACCACAGGGTTTTAGGAGTTGTGAGCCAAGAACACTGGACAAAAACCAGATAGGTATGAGAAATCCATTTTGGTCATTCAGATGACTAAGTATATATTCTTTTTTTCTTTTTTTTTAGATTATTTATTTATTTATTTAATAGACAGAGATCACAAGTAGTCAGAGAGGCAGGCAGAGAGAGAGGAAGGGAAGCAGGCTTCCCCCGAGCAGAGAGCCCAATGTGGGGCTCAATCCCAGGACCCTGAGATCATGACCCGAGCCAAAGGCAGAGGTTTAACCCACTGAGTCACCCAGTGACTCATATACTTACAAAGTATATATTCTTTATAAATCACAGTATTATAGTCCAGTCTCTGGTCTTCAAACACAGATACCTCACAGCAAAACAATCATATAAGTCAAGAGATACTGGTATAATACTAGAATCTCAGTCATTAATAATTGTCCAGTCCAGCATCATACTTATGAAAATGTCTCCCAGGGCAGGGTCACTCAAATTGCAGGCTCCTATTTGATCTGCTCAGGTTCCAAAAACAGGAATGGTCTCTACAGTGGCTTTATCCTTTCAGAAATCTTGTATACTTGAGCTAATATCATCTCTTGCTCTGAGTCTCTTTCAAGGTATAAATGGAATCTTGGATTTCTCTCTTTAAATAATGAGAATTGTATAAAACTTAAGAGATTCCACTTTGAGAAAACCTCCATTTCCCTTCCTAAAGCAAATGGATAATGAATCCTTTTTTTTTTTTTTTTTTAATTTGACAGACAGATCACAAGTAGGCAGAGAGAGAGGAGGAGGCGGCAGGCTCCCTGCTGAGCAGAGAGCCTGAATGTGGGACTTGATCCCAGGACCCTGGGATCATGACCCAAGCCGATGGCAGAGGCTTTAACCACTGTGCCACCCAGGCGCCCCTGGCTAATTGAATTCTTGAACTAGGTAAGAAGACCTTTGGACTGGCCAGAAGCAACAACTGTTTTACAAGAAACTGGGCAACGGGCATTCTGATTGTAAGACTGCTCATTGTGGACTTTTTGAAGATAAAATAGTTAACTAATGCATACCAGGAACAGTTTGTTTTGTTAACTCCAATAAAATATACTAGATCGGCCTGTAATCAAAAGCAGCTCAGCCTCTTAGTACCTACTGGCAAATTTTTTTCTCTTTTCATTTAAGTAACATAATTGTCCCCTTCCTCTTTCTCATAAGAACCCCTTGCCTTCACCCCATAGGTGGGACATTTTTCTGATTAAATTTCTGCTGGAATTTGTGCTCCTTGAATTGCAAACAAATACCTAGGTAAAGGTCTTATTCTTTTTCAGTTTTGCCTCCATTCTTGGTTGGCAATAATGTAGGGGTCAAACATAGGCCACCCTAAGATGGGTCAATGTGACACAAAGGCTATTTTGAGTGTGAAGGGATTCAGCACAGGTGCCCTCAAAATATATCACTTTTGTATGTGGACTATTTTGAGCTAAAGGCAACTGAAACTGCGGGCTCAAAAGAAACTTTTGCTCCTCCCTTAACTACATAGAAGACAATTGGGGGTGGGGATCTTTCCTTGAATTAGGGTTATTACCAGAATGAATTTTATCTGAGTGACCCATCTGTATGGCAGGACAAACATCTAATTACCAAACATCTACTCTTAGTTCTCTGTGCATTGCATTCCTTCCCTTTAAAGTCCCAGAACTCTGCCTCCTTCCTCCTTAATTCAGACTGACATATATTCCTCATTTTGCCTGTCTTTGGAATTTCCATGTCTGTGTGGATTGCCTATATGTATAATGTTAAATTTGATTTTTTCCTGTTAATCTATCTCATGTCAATTTGATTCTTGGTCCAGCAAGAAGGATCTTGAAAGGGATAGGAAATTTTCTCCCTGACAATAACATAACCCATTTATTCATTCCCTTACCCTTGGCTACTCATTTTCCTTGTCTCTATTTATACTCCCAACTTTTCCAACTTTGTAAGGGTCATTTGGCTTGGCTGCTATGCTGGTCTAGATGGCAGGCAGCAACATTAATCTAGCAAGATTTTCACATAGAATAAGATTATGTAGGTGCAACTAGTGGGCCATTTTTACCACCAGGCAATATAACTAAATTCACTATTAATCTCAATTCAACAGATGGGGTAAAGGCACATCCTCTCCTATCAGGACCCTAGGAATTGTGCCATTAAAATAAAAAAATACAGTAGAGTTTCTTGCTTAGGAATCATCCTTGCTTCTAGCCCTAGTAGTTGGCAACATTGGTCCTATGACCACTGCATCAATTAGGAGGAAAAGGTTAAGATGATGTGGGGAAGAAAGTATGAAAGAATACCAGCACCTTCCCCACCCCCTCTTCCTCAGGAAAAAACAGAGAAATTTTTCCACTGGGGATACTTACTTACTCCCCTCATATTTCTGTTGGGTGTGAACACATACTTGTGAGGGTATATAAATCAGCCCTTTAAGTTTTTATCTTTTCCTGTTTTCTGACAACCAGTGTTTTAATTGCCTATTTTAATTTTCTGTCAAACTACACGAACTTGTCTGAGGAGGATATCTGTCTGCTCACTGTTGGATATTACCCACTGTAAAGTGAGTTCCTCTGTCTGAAGAAATGATAATGGGCCATCCCAACTGGTACAATATCTTCTCTTCCAGTTCTTTTGTAATACTCTTGAGTATTTGCATCTATCACCAGGTAAGAAAAGCCTAGTCTAGAGTCAGTGTCTATTCTGGTCGAGGTCCATTTGTAGTCCCCCACCCCTACTCCAGGGCTACCAGCATCAGTCTGACTTGCCTGCTATGGTCAGGCCCTTCCCACCAGCTAATCTGCCACATAGCTATCTGCAGTCTGTCTCTTTTGCTGAAGACATAACTATTTGTATTGGTATTTGGGGCCTTTGAGAATGCAAAAGGAGTATGTCTAGATTCAACCCATCTTTGCATTGCTGCAGTGGTCCCACATCAACTCATTTCATGGACACATGGGGCCATTTCAAAGGAGCTCAGGGGCATATTTGCTTGTTGATTCCAGTTACCTTCCAAACCTGGAAGGGAGTTCTTCTGATTTCATTAACATGTTCTATTTTATATCCACAGTTATTTTCACAGGACTATGCCCCATATGGGCATCACTTTAATCCTTTAAAAGTCACCTTCCATTGCCCTCCTGCGTGACCATATGGCCAGGTCCTTGGCTACTGCCCATGAGTCAGTAAAAACCCAAACATATGGGCTTTTATCACTGTCCAATCTTTCTACTGCTGCTAGGAACACAGCATAAAATTCAACACACCAGACTGATCTGATTTTACTTTCTTTGATCAGAGTGGTAGCCTTCCAAAGAGGATGTCATCCATTCAGTTTAGAACTGCCATTCATCAACCATGCAGCTCTTTGCTTCTCAGTTGACAGCTGTCCATAGGGTACTGTCCATGTGGCAATCAGAGCTGACAGCTCCTCATGTGGCTACAAAGTCAGTCTGAGGGGAAAGTGTCTCTCTGCTTATATCTATCTCCTTCTTGCACTCTCCAGGCAGCATGATCCTATATAAACCATTTCCATTTTATTATGGAACTCCTCTGGGCACCATCATCATTAGAGCTATTCTCTGATATCACTCAGTAATACATCTCCGGTATTTCAGATTTCGAGATCATTTCATGACTTTCAGTCATTGGTTTAGCTTCAATTAATATCCAGTAGAAAGGTAGTAAATACCCCTCTAATGGAAATTCTCTAGTTCAAAGTACCAGTAGTTGTTGTAGGAGGTGGTTACATGCTCTTGCCACAAACCCCAATCTGTATTCCACACAGGGTTATGGCAAAGAGAATTTGCAAGTACTCCAGGTTCTACTGTATGCACTGGGTTCAAGCAATCTTACTGGTTTCTAATTTCAATTAATATTGCTTGAAGGGCAAATTTATAGGCCTTCTGTTTTACAATACCAGGTAGGGGAAAGGTTCCCTAGTCAGACAGAGTGTCCATTCCCAAAAGACAATCTTATAAAAGAGACAAAATTTCTTTATATAATATCTGCTTAAACATTCCAACTTTCATAATCCTACCAAACACCACATTTTTATATCCTCTCAATGTAATTGTAGCACCAGTGAGGGCTTCTCCAATAGGCTTCAGTACCTCAGTTTATGGAAGTCCCATACCAATGAAAACTTCTCTTCTCCAGTTCCTAACCATTTTACCCAATCTTATGCAAAAAGCTTTGGGTACCCAGTGAGGGGTGGAGCCAAGGGATCTTGGCCCATTTGTTAATCTTTATCTTGATTAATCCTCCTAACCAGTTTCCAAGTGATTGCTGGTCAGATTTCTCATTATAGTTTTTGCCTTCCTGCTTTATAAATTTCTTCAAACTGAAGAAATAAATAGAGTAGACTTGTTTGGGGCCCTTTCATGTTCAGGGAGCAGCAGAGAGTCCCTCTGGCCCACCCAACCTTTAGTAGTACTGTATTAAAACGCTTGTTTTAACCCCATCAATACCTGTTTTATTCATCACCTTTCTGAATAACTATCTAAAGCTTTCCACCTTACCAGGATGAGTCTTATGACTTTTCCCCTTCTATTTCCTTCATTTTACCACATCAATATTTGCCTTATTCATTTTCTTGTTAATAACCTAAAAAAATTTTCCACCTTTTTTGGAACAGCATCTTGACTCTCCCTTGAGGCTTTCCCTTTTCTTTTATTATTCAACCTAATATTTTTACTAGCACTTGCAAAGCTCTTGAGGGGAAGCTGAGACACCAAATGTGATAAGGTTTCCTGATCTGTTTTGCAGCAATAAGTTTATGCGGGGTGCCCATGTGAAAGAAGCCCTCTTGAACCACTGTATTTAATGGGGAATGGGTATTTTCTTTTCTTTTTTTTTTTTTTAAAGATTTTATTTATTTATTTGACACACCGAGATCACAAGTAGGCAGAGAGGCAGGCAGAGAGAGAGAAGGAAGCAGGCTCCCCGCTGAGCAGAGAGCCTGATGCAGGGCTTGATCCCAGGACCCTTGGATCATGACCTGAGCTGAAGGCAGAGGCTTTAACCCACTGAGCCACCCAGGTGCCCCGGGAATGGGTATTTTCAATGGATGAATATCCTCATTATCAAAAAGAAATCCCACTTGGCTTGCATAGGAAGCACATCAGCTGCTTCCTGTGGGGTATTCCACTGGGCATGTACAGAGGGAGTCAAGCAGCTCTCCCTCTCAGGATAAACACACTTTATGGATTTTATCCAGTCTTTATGGATGTTATCCAGTCAATTTTATCCAGGCTGGCTGTTCCCTTGGGAATTATCCCCCAAAATTATTAGCACCCAAATTAGTGCAGGTGATGATCCAGTGATAGAAAAACTTGGTGGCAGGTATAAAACCTGGTGTTTGAATTGAGTATAACCAGAGTAGCAAATGATAACCTAGTCTATTCACTGAGTCAATACAGAATATTTGAAAACACATCGTTGCTATTTTCCCAGACATTTAAGAGGATTTTCTAAGTGTGAACTAGAAGGATATTAGACAATGTGCTATTTGCTTTCCCTAAAATGGGCTCAAATTGGTCAAACATATTCCCATTGAGATTTAGGAATATCTACTACCAGAAAGTGGAGCATTACTGATTTTTATAGCTCACTTTAATTCAATAAACTATTTAATACCTACTAAAATCAATGGTGGGGATAAAACAATAATAAAACTTATCCTGTTCTATGGGAATTTAAATTTGAGTGAACATAATGTTGACACAATAAACAAAAATGCAGCTAATTTTCTGGTTTAATCAACTAAAACATAAAATGAATTTTCATCAAAACTATTGGAATAAGACTTTTCCTATTATGCTTACATTTTTACTTAAAACAGTGGACTATTGAAGGAGATAAACAAAGGATTTATCTTTTGAAATATCAAGAGAAAAATCAAAATTAAGTATACATTTAATGTATGTTTCTCCAGGGATTTATATATGATTGCTCTTTGACTACATTTAGGATTGTAATAATGATTATCATCAGGATAATAGAAAAAGGAAAGAAAAAAGAAAATAAAAAACCTTGGTTGAAAGAGTTTCACAGTTGAACCTTACAAAACAATAAGCCCTTATTCAGAGTAGACAACGCATAATACTTTCTTTTTCTCCTAGTAACATAAGTTTCTACTATGAGTCTCAGATGAAATGTCTGAGGAAAAAAATGCACCATTATTATTTTTGTTCTTATGGTTGGTCCCTGACTCCTGCACTTTTAGGATTCTTTTCAAATTATAGCAGATACTTTACCTATGCTCTTTTCTTTACAGCTTCTTCCTCACTGCGCATGAGCTCAGGGAAGGAACTCTTCTTCAGCCTTACAGAATGAGCTTTGCTTAATCTCATCTAATGGAATCTTTCTCACTCCTGTTGTTAAATCATGGGTTTAGACACATCGTGTCACACAATTCAGGCCAACAAGCTATGAAGGTTGGAGGGCTTCTTGTAGGTTATCCTTGCACTTAATAGATATTCAATAGAAGACAATTTCATTCTGTCTCTGGACATTATTATAATGTGATGTTTGGAATCATGCAGGTCATCTATGAAGGGGTCAACTGAAGACAAAAAGTCAATTAATTGTGGCAGGCAGGATGTAAAAGCAGGAATCACCTGGTTTCTGGACAAAGTTTTGAGTTATTGAATGCTTTAACTGTCCTTCTTCCAGATTCCTTGTTATGAAAAATAATAAATACCTTGTGTCTAAGCAGCTTTTAATCAGTCTCTTGTTTGCAGTTGAATGAATCTATACTAAAGGATAATTTTTCTAATCACGGATAAACTTTTCCCAATATCTAAGTCTCTCATCTTCCCTAGTTCTGAAATTAGTTCTGTAGCAGCCTTCTTTCTACTTACCTTTTTGACTGGTCAGGCACTTTATATTTGGGATGTCTTTTTTTTTTTTTTTTTAAGATTTTATTTATTTGACAGAGAAAGACCTAGCGAGGGAGGGAACACAAGCAGGGGGAGTGGGAGAGAGAGAAGCAGGTTCCCCACTAAGCAGGGAGCCCATGTGGGGCTTGATCCCAGGACTCTGCAATCATGACCTGAGCAGAACACAGATGCCTAATAATTGAGCTACCCAAGCACCCCTATATTTGGGAAATCTTAACTTGATACACAATAACTAAATTGCTTTTATACAGTACAAAGATTCTTCCATGGATATCGGCATTACTATTCACTTACAACATCTCTTGATTCATCATGGAATTATACTCCCTTGATTTTAGAAGAGATCTATATTTAAATAATCTGTATCTTGTCTACATAGCTGTTTGTAGTAACTTAAATTTAGACATGCCATTGTTAAAATCTGATAATTTACTCTCATCCTTAATGAGACTTGCTATAAACATGAAAATATACATTTTAAATATGTAAAAGAAACCCTTTAGGTATGCACTTTCTTTTTCTTGTTATAATTTCAGAGAAGAATACCTGGCTATCATTTTATAGATAGACTGCATATTGAAAATCATAATTTAATTATTTTTGTTTAAATTACTGAAGCATGAACTGATACAAAATAAATTATTGTTATGATTCCCTATGTATGATTGGTACTTTTTAAAATTATGTTCTAAATATGTAAATAATGTCAAAATCCCTATAGAATCAAAAGGTAGGAAATCACTCTCCTGCCTGTTTGAAAGGCATCTATTTATCCTGTATACAAGTTACAAAGATGACATCACCTTTACTTTATTGAAGTATCTACATAAGAAGGGGGAAATCCTCTTAATTTGGGAATTTTTGCTATGAAATTTCTGACAGAAGGTATTTATGAATTCACAATAGCATTTCTTTGTATTTTATTCCCATATTAAAAATATATCACAAAAGGTATTCTTTAACAACTGAAAACCATATCTAAGCAAAAATTACAATATTAGGCCATTGGTATCTTTTCTTGTTATTACATTTACTGTAAGGAAGTAATTATACTGGTCATTATAAAACAAATTAAAAAAAAAACATTGTCTCACAATTATTACATTAACAATCCTATGGGGAAAATGTAATTTTAATTCAGACTTTTATATCCCCATATAGAATATTTTCCCCAGTCATCTCTTAGAAATATTTTCCATTGGAAGTTATGTTTGCTAATTCATACATTTTTCTACTTATAGATTATACTTTAAAAATTCTGAATTTGTTGGATTGGAGTTTTTTAGACTAAATGTTCATTTAATTTTTAAAATTTAATTTGCCATTTTAGATTTAATGTTGGGGGAATTATGTTTTTATTATGTAGATTATAGTATACTTTCTTTCTTAGGGAAAACTATTTTCTTAGTAACAATACATACTCTTGTTGATTTTTTTTTGGGGGGGAAAGTGATTTCCTATCTTCATTACATATTATTCTCTGATGTGCATGAATGTCTTTACACTTAAAAAGTAGATTATTTTCAAAAACTTACATAATTAAAATATTATTATGTAGCTTCCCTGCTGCTGACATACCAGAGAATAAGCTACAAGAATTTCTGGATTTTTTTTTTCTTTTTAAAGTAAATATACTGAAAATGTACTGTAATTTGAAACTCGCTCTTAGTTTGAGTAAACTAACATTTAGAAAAATAAACTCAGCAGTAAAAGGCTGAGATGCCAAACTTTGAGAATAAAAAGTATACAGTTCAAAAAAAATTTTATAAGAAAAATTGAATAAAAATTTAATCATTGTTTAGATACCAGTTCTAATTGTTTAGACTTTATGTGGATGGCCAGATTTCAGTGAAAATGTTTGTAGTTACAAATGATTGCAAAGGGGGCTAAAATGCATCTATTACATAACTGAAATTTCATCCTATGGCTGAGATCACTACAAAACATCTAGATTTGAAATAAATGAGTGGCTTGGGTCTTCATTCTAGTTTACTTAAAGGATTATTGTGATATAAAAAAAGACATTGTCTATGCTTTCAGATTTTATTCTTTTAAGATTTATTTATTTTAGAGAGATAAAGAGAGAGCAGTGGGGAGGAGGGGCAGAGGGAGAGGGGGAGAGCCTTCTGAGCAGACTCCACACTGAATGCAGAGCTGGTCACAGGGCTCGATCCCATGACCCTGATATCAGGACCTGAGCTGAAAGCAAGAGCTGGACATTCAACGAACTGAGCCATGCAGGTGCCCCTCAAATTTTATTTTTTGAACTTTGATCATATATTCTTCAACTAGTTCCTCTTGTTGTTGCTTATTTCCCTCCCTGGATAGATCCTTAAGAGATTGAAATTTTACTGAAAGTAGAAGGAATTCCATAAAAATATTGTAACTTCTCCACATCACATCAGAGACCTTGCATAACTCAGAACTATCAAATAGATTAAATTACCTTTTTTCCCTAGGCATTTTGCTGCTGGCATACACCAGAAAACATTAAATAATTGGTCAAAATAATACAATTTTATGGAAAACCATTAACTGACATGTTGGAAGAACACAAAAGCTCTGAAATTCTTGAGTAGCATAATGTCACAGTGATAGTGACGGTCATAGAGTAACAGGGGCCAAATAGAATCACTTGTTACTGACAAACCAGTTTATCATTTTCCTTTTCATTAAGAGAGGATATTAAGACTAATACAAATGACATGTATATTTTTAAAAACAGGGTAAGTGTATTTCCATGCAACTTCATGCCCAACTGCAACTTCATGCCCAACTAAAAACCCAATTTTCAGTTATGGTTATAACATCTATTTTCTTTACCTAGAAAACATCTATTTTCTGTATTGAGGCAAAATTGAATCTTGAAGATCATTTCTGTATTTAAGAAATCTTAATTAGTAATTTTATCTATGTAAAATAGAATGTGAAAATGGTTATCCAACTACATGAAATCTTCATGCCTCTTCCTTTCAGTTATGTCTATGTATCGAAGACACATATTTGGAGGCTTAGTGTGGCTGTTTACTTCAATTCTATACTTCTCTGTGGGTAAATATGCATTCATTCAATAAACAATTATCTCCTGCTCTGTGCCAGGAGTTGGAATGGGCACTATTGTTTTGGGGAAATATATGTCCTCTGCCCAGAATTACTTTCCAGTTAAAAGGCATACATGTTAGCAGGTAAGTTACATGAGAATGAAGTAAGTTCTTTTGAACAGTAAACAATAAAGTGCATAAGTGCAAGCTCTTCCTGGAAGAACTATAGATAACTTTACTTAACAGGTAACATTTGGTGATGCCTGGATGGCTCAGTCGGTTAGGGTCCTAGGGTCCTGGGATCAGCCTGACTGGAGCTCCCTGCTCAGCAGAGTCTGCTTCTCTTTTTGCCCCTCCCCCACACATGCACATGAATGCTCTCTTTCTCTGTCTCTCTCTCTCTCAAATAAGTAAACAAATAAATAAAAAAGTAACATTTGATGTAATAGATGTGAAGGAATTTGTCTGGTGGACAGAGAGAGAATCCAGAGCATTCTGGACTGAAAAAAGTACATCTAACTCCTCCCAAAGCAGGCTATTTAAGATGAAAAAGGAGAGAGGGTAGGACTTTAGTTCATTTTATGATCTCACATAATATGTGGCACACCATCATTTCCACTTTAAAAATTTTGTTAGAATCAAGTTATTTAGTCCAGTCTACACACAAAAGTAAAGGAATGAAGCTCTACTTTTTGAAGCAGTGTCAAAAATGTGTGGACATATTTTCAATCATCACATGGAGTTACACTGGTCTATAAGGCAGACAAAGTTTGCCCTTATGGAGATCATATTCTACTTCAGTAAGGTGAAAAAATCAACAAATAAAATCTCTAAATAATGTAATTTCAGATTGTTTTAAGTCTTGTGAAAGCAATGTACAGGTATGTGTGTTACTGAGGACCAATCAAGGTAGACTTCTCCCTGTGATTAAGTGTGATTAAGAGATGAGGAGGGAGAGAAGCCATGTAAACAGCCTCTGAAAGAACTTTTCAGGGAGGACCTACCAAAGGAAACAGCAAGGTCCTGAGGCATAAGTGAGGTAGGTAGCTTGAGGAGCAGAACAAAAGCCATCATTGTAGTAAGTGATTCCATTTGGGGAATAAGAAGTAGGAGAAGACAAGATAATACAGGTGCTTCTTGTATTAGGGGAGGAAATCCCAATATCATTATATGTTGGAGGCCACGGCACAGGGCACAGTTGGAGTCGAGGATCAAACCAGGCCCTGACTTTTGTCTCCTTCAAAGTCCGGACACCTTGACAAGGTTAAGGACGGGAAAGTTGAGTACACTGAGAAAAGGGTCTGTGCTGTGTCGTGCGCTCACCTACATGACTTCCCACACACTCCCCCTACAGAAGGGAACAATGTGGTCAGGGTCATGAATTCTTAGTTGGTTCTTGTTGTTCTGTACCTCCCATAACCCACTCCCTGGCTGATTGTCTTGCTAATGGCTTTAGCCGAAACTACCTGACATCACGAGGTTTGCTTGTAGTCAATGTAAACTTGTTATAGAAACTTGCGGTCATCTGACTAGGTACTGATGTATTACTCCTCCTATTCTTGTCTGCCTTATAAATGATTGTAAGATGTGGAATAAAATTGGCACTGTTGGACATCATCTTCAGTGTCCCTCCTGCCCCCATCTCTTTGTCACTTAATTTCTTTTCACCATCCTCTTAGCCCTCACGTTTTCCTGGTCGATTTATCGTGCTGGCCGTGACAATTATATAATGAGAAAATATTGAAGAGCTTATACATGAAAATAAAATGATCGACTCACATTTTAAAAACCAAAGTAGGAGTAACATTCATAAAAATATACAAAACTCCATTTCAAATAAAATGAAAATATTTCTCTAGAACTACGTGCAAGGTACAATGTATACACTATCAAACTCTAGAAGCAAGATAAGATTCAATCTTCCCTCATCTTGGTCACAAACGTCAGCCAATGAACAAATGACAAAACAAGTTGCAAAACAAAAAGTGTGCGTTTATTGGGGTGTTAGGGATTGCAATCTAGGAGACACAGACTTGATTGAATTTGAAAGTGTTCTCTGGTGAGACAAAGAAGGTTAGAGTTCTTAAAGAGGAAAGAGGGAATTTACGTAAATTGTTTTGAATGAAATGTGATTGGTGTTGGTATAGCTACAGTTACATTATCTGTGATTGGTTGGTAGGGCTAGTGTTAGGTAGAAAGTCATTTATGTCCATTTTAACATACAGCAGATACCTTGACTTTTATCTGAGTTTAGTTTTATTCTGGGAATTTGAGATAGAAGCCATGCGTAAGCCCCACTTGCTCAATGTCCTCCCAGCTCTATTTTAAACAACCACCTTAACAATGCTTATTCCATTTTACTCTCTCCATTATCACAAACAATGACAAAATATTTTTTAGCTTGAGAAAAAGAAGAACAGTCAAGGCAGACAAAACAATACATACAGGTATACCAAATAATCAAAGAGCGTGGTTTTTGTTTGTTTGTTTTGTGTTTTTTTTAAATCATGCATGCACTATTTTTATGTGAAATAATTTTTGAAAATATTTTTTAAAATTTATTTGAGAGGGAGAGAGAGTGAGAAAATAAGAGCAGGGGGAGGGAGAAGCTGGACTCATTCCAAGGACCCTGGGATCATAACTGAGCCAAGGCAGACACTTAACCAAGTCACCCAGGCACCCTATGTGAATCATGTTTTATATCAAATAAAATTCCTACATGTATCTAACTCTGTAACTTTCTGTTTTGATAGATCACATTCACATCCAATAAGAATATCTGATACAGCAGCCATGACAATTGTCCTCTTCTTAAATGAATGGAATTACATACTGAGTCTTAGGGAAACAGCTGCACTTAAAACTCTCATACTAACTTCATGAAAATTCTTAGAAAGCACTATCTAAGGCAAATTTGATGCCTTTAGAAATGCCAAGCATATGTGTTAACTCCAGAACTCATAGCTGCGTGCAGATGATAAAAGCAAATATGTGAAAAAGCATTCAAAGAATAAAAACACAACATACATAACTATTTTTTTTTTATAATTTTGAAATGGTAATGAGCCACAACTCACTATCAACTTGGAAATTCCTTTCTTTTGTAGTATTTCCCTGCCTTCTTTCCTCCTTCCCTCTGGCCCTTCATCTCTCTATTCCTTTCTTCCTTCTCTCCGTCTTTTTGTCTTTCTTTCTTTCTTTTCTTTTACTTTTTTTTCTTTTTCTCACTCTCTCCCTTTCATTCTCTTATTGTTTCTTCTGTTTCATCTTATTCCAAAGTACACTGAAGGGATCTCAACCATTCACTTAATTTAACATAAAAAATACTTCAAACAAAATAATTCAGCATTGATTTATACACACAACAAATATTTACTTGGAGTCTACCTTGTTCCAGATATTCTGTCAGCCATTGATGCTAATGTAATGATCAAATACAGGCAGTGTCCTTTATGAAAACTGCAGCTAGAGTGGACAGATATTAGTTCACCTTCTAATTAATGTCTAATGTCACACTGACATAATAGTTCTTAAGGCAAGGGAACTTTGTGTGTGGGAGTATATAAGAAAGGAATCTGACCAGAGTCATGGATTATTGGCTTTACTGAGGAAGAAATACTTAAAACTACAAAGAGTCGGATTTAATTAAGTGAAGAAAGATGAGGGACACTATCCCAATCAATGATACATTATGCCCCAGGTCTTGTGCTGCTTAAGGAAAAAAGCAGGCAGTTGAGGAAGGGGTTGCGAGAGAGAAACAAGATACATTTGAGGAATTAAAGAACCCTGCAGGCAGAGTAGAGAGAAAGGTGTACCGTTTTATGGGATAATTCTAAAGTAGTTAGCACCAAACACACCTTCTGGGGTACTTGCTGATTTTCTCATTACACTCCTTCATTCAAAAATGATAAAACAATTGAGAAACATGCACACAAATATGATATGGATATGATATTAACTTTATTGTTAAATAACCAGTTGGAGAACACAGCTTGAACCAGCTTTCTACTTGTTATATGTTGAATTGTACCTTCCATAAAGCTACACAGAAGTCTTAACCTGATACTTCAGAATACGAGTTTATTTGGAAATAGGATCATTGCAGATATAATTAGTTAAAATAATGTCTTACTGGAGTAGAATGAGTCCTTAATCCAATATGACTCGTGTCTTTATCTGAAAGAGAGATACAGAGAAGAAAACGCCAATGAAGACACAGAGGCACACACAGAGAACATCATGGGATGACATGGGATGACATGGGATGACAGAAGTAGACATTTTGAGTCATAGAACTATAAACCAAGGAACTCCAAGGATTAATGGTCACCATCAGAAGGTAGGAAGAAGCAAAGAAGAATTCTTCCCTACAGATCTCAGAAGGAACATGGACCTGCCAGCCCTTTAATTCCAGACTTCTAGCTGCCAGGAGCTTGAGGCAATAAATTTATATTGTTTTAAGACACCTACTTTAGGGGTGCCTGGGTGGCTCAGTGGGTTAAGCCTCTGCCTTTAGCTCAGGTCCTGATCTCAGGGTCCTGGGATCAAGCCCCATATCGGGCTCTCTGCTCAGCAGGGAGCCTGCTCTCCTCCCCTCTCTCTGCCTGCCTCTCTGTCTACTTGTGATCTCTGTCTGTCAAATAAATAAATAAAATCTTAAAAAAAAAAAAAGACACCTACTTTGTGGTAATTCCTTATAACAGCCCTAGGAATCTAATTCAGTACTCTAGTCTCCACCTCTGGCTTTCCCGTAAGGGGAGACTTGCATTTATTTTGTTTGTGAAAGAACCAAAAAAAGTGTGGAGAAGATGTGAAATATGTACACTCAGTCTCATCTCCAGTCTTCTCAACCAGATAAAAACATCATCCTTGATGAACAGCAAGGGAAGGAGAATGAAGTGAGGGTAGAAACCACCCTCTCATCTTCCACAGGTTGGACGTTTCTCTTTTATAGTCTTAGCTAGTAATGAAGGAGTGGAAATGGTTTCCCTTTGGCCTTAGAGTCCTCAAGGAGTTGGTGGTTTTATCTCTTCTGAGGTAATTAGAAGAGATTGACAAATTTTTGTGTGTGTGCTTTGTTTTGTTTTGGCAGAATTACAGTATAGAAGCACACAATTAAATTTTTATTTTGAAAAGATTATTTGCCTGCAGTGAGCATAATGGATTAGAGGACCCAGAGGGAATGTGGATAACTCAGTTTTAAAAGAGGGATGCTAGAAAACTGTCGTAAGATGATTTTATTGGAAATGAAACAGTTTAAGAGAGATTTAAAGGCAAAAGTCTTCACAATTTGATGACAGACTGAATGACAGTAAGTTGGAGGTGTTAGATACGGTAAATTATGGAAGAAATTTCAGCAAGGGAAAAAACAAGTGGTGAAAACAAGAAAAGCAAAACAACAAAAGTAGGAAACAAAAGGTGAGATTAATTACACACAGGTTGCATGGTCCATGCCTCTTTCTAAATGTGGACTATATTAATACCTCTGAGGTTCCTAGAAAACTACACAAAGAAGGAACCACATAATTTCTTACAGGATTTATAGGTTAAAAGTGAATCATTTGTTTAAAAGAAGCTTAAGAATTCCTGATATTGAGACCCAAATGACAGTTTGTCCATGGATCTCTATAAAAAGGATATTTTATAATTCAGCAATAACATCTTGGCCAAAACCTTAGCAATAACTACATCAGCAAGAAGCTTATGCTCCGTTCAATCCAAGGGTAAAATTTTAAACTGTCTTAAAGTATGAAGTTTTTGCAATGTTTTGGCAATCCTGCATTAGCATTCACTCTCTCAATGAAGTGTTAAGTTGCAGTGGGGTTGGAGGCAATAGCCCTGACAAGAGAATAGAATCTAACTCTCCTGTGTGATTAAATGACTCACCAGACAGCTGAACTGGATGTAATGCTGGGCATTTGCTTGTGAAAGTTGAGAAATAAGAACATGCATTGAGATGTATAACCAGAACAGTAACTAGGCAGAAGAATGTCATACCACTGTCAGAAGATTTCTAAGATAACAGCCTTGTCTGGGGAAGAGATGCTTTAGAAAAAAGAAAAACAAGCAAAGAAAAGAAGGTGATTTTCCAGAACATAAATGAACAGAGAATGGGGGCCCTGACATTCTATGAATGATAAAAAAAACAAAAACAAAAACAAAAACAAAAACAAAAAAAACTAGCCAAGGGGCACCTGGGAGGCTCAGTCATTTTAGCATTTAACTCTTGATTTCAGCTCGGGTCCTGATCTCAGGGTCCTGAGTTCGGGTCCCATGTTGCACCCCATGTTGGGGTTGGGGAGGGGAAACCTACTTAAAGCAAAACAAAACAAAATCAAAACTGTAGCCCAAAAATAAATAAATAAATGATAAATAAATAAATAAGGCAACTCTTGTATAAAAGAAAAATAATTACCAGGGAAGGCAGCTAACAATGTGGTCACAACTTGTTTGAAAAGGTATACACTTAGATAAATGGGACTGATATTTTTGGTAATTTGAATGCTTAACTGGATATGTAAGTATTTCCAAAGAATAAAATAACCTGATTTTCTGGTATAGGGGCCAAGGGCAATCTACCCCATAATGTGCCACTTTGGAATACTGGTTGTTTTAAATAAAAGTTATTTAAGAGACAGCACATGAAGAAAAACACAGACCCTCCTCTGTCCCCATGAAAGCAGGAAATAAACCTCTCATGTGGAAGGTACTTTCCCTGTACCAAGAGTTAAAGAGACATCCTTATCACCAGAGGTAAGAAGTTTGAGCCAAGAAGGTTCTATAAACAACCCTTTTACTTTTTATTAATTTATTACCCCAGCCAGAATTCTATTTAAAATTCCTTACTAATTAAAGCTCCCAAAGTTAAGTTTTCTTTGTCCTGTTAATTTTTTAAAGATTTATTGTCTCTTTGTCTAAAAAACATAAAAACTGCCTGCCTCAGTTATTTCTTTAGATCTCAATTTCAGTATTGGGCTTCCATGGGCATGTAATAAAACTTTGATTTTTTTGCTCCTGTTAATCTTTTTTATGTAAATTTAATTTTTACTCTAGCTGGGAGACCTTGAAGGGCAGAGGAAGAATGTTTCCTTCCCTTACACTGGTAATGAAAATGAGAAACTGTTTTATATACCAGATAACCTGGTTTCATATAGTTTCATATAACCTGGTTTTAAATGAGAAACTGTTTTATATATCAGATAACCAGTGTTTGAATGGATCTGGTTTATTTTTAGTGGATTCTGTTTGTTTTATTTTTATTTATTTATTTATTTATTTGACGGAGAGAGAGAGAGATCACAAGTAGGCAGAGCAGCAGGCAGAGAGAAAGGGGGAAGCAGGCTCTTCGCTGAGCAGAAAGCCCTATGCGGGGCTCGATCCCAGGACCCTGAAATCATGACCTGAGCTGAAGGCAGAGGCTTAACCCACTGAGTCACCCAGGTGCCCCTTGGTTGGTTTTATTTTGAATGTTTAATATAAATATATGATATTTTAATGTTCACTATAACTAGACAAATATATATTTTTAATCTTTTATTTTTCTTTTATGTTCAGTTAGCCAACATACAGACAAATATATTTTGAAAACTACCTATATAAGATAGTTGAATATGTTGGATAGGTTTCTTTCAGTTATAAGCAAAGACCCAACTAAAAGTAGGTTAAATAATAAGTCTTTGTTTTCTCATATAAAGAAGTCCAGAGGAAAGGTCATTGCAGCGTGAGTTAATTCAGGGCTCAATGAAGTCCCAGTGTTTTCTACCTTTTTCTTCTGCCATACTCAGCATGCCAGTGATGTCTTACTCTGTTATTGTACAATAAGCTCCCAGGCAATTCTAGGCATCACATGCATGTGTAACATCATCCAGTGGGGTACTGGGAATTTTTTTCCCTCACCTATCTCTATTATCTAGCAAGAAAAACATTTCCAAGAAGCAAGATTTCAATCTCATCTCATTGTTAAGGATTGGATACATATTCATGCATGAACCAATCAATGGCTAGACTATGAAGATCTTTACAATTGGTTTAGATCATTCCTTATTCACTCCAGGGCCTCAGGATAGGTGAGCCCTATATGTCTCTTCTGAAACACTGATTACATATTAGAAGACCACCCACACAAAATTCATGTGTTTCCAGTGAGGAAGAATAAAAGTAGAGGGTATGCCTACTGGGTTGGCAACCAAAAGTGGCTGCCACAGTGGGTGAAGGCATTCATTATAAGAAGTGAGATAGAATGACAAATCAAAGATTTCATAATTTTTTAAAATTATTATTTTGTTTCTGTTACGGGGGAAAAAAAATTTATCCATGCTTGCTGGTTTGAGGAGATAGAGGAAGAGAATGAATCCAAAGGAAAGAATAAATGGATTAACTTTTATTCTAGGAGAGTAGCCAGGTCTTTGAAAAAAAAAAAAAAGTAAACAAGCTCTTTGGTGATTGCTATCGTGCTGTTTTTTTGCTGTAAGGAGAAAGGCCTCTTGCTGATAGGAGGTCAAACTCTACCAAAAAGGGGCAGAATGCATTCTTTGTGTTTCTAGGAGGTATTAGACATTTGCCAAGACCCTAAAATGAATCCTGAAAGATTAGGAAAAAGGACAAGGATAGTGATCTCATTTTAAACGCTGATTACTGAGCCCTTCAAGTTAAGCTCCTCCAGGATGTAAAAACCTTAAAGAGAAATGATCCCAGTCTAAACTGATTTATATTATTTAGTTTCATAGAAATTCACTCAACTAGAGTTATTGTATGACACAATTTCTCCAGATATGTCCTGGCTTATGTGGTCTGGGCTGGCATAATTCTTTAATAGCTTATATTTTTTCCTCTTAAAATTGTCCTGATTGCTTACCCTATCAGAACAAGGAAGATGTTCATATGTGTGGTAACTAAAAACATAACAAATGTCCACTATGCTGTAAGTCAAAATGTTACCATAAATCCAATCAGGTTTGATACTCTAGCAAGGGATTAAACAAGAGTCAAGAGCATCTACACCACTGAGCAGGAAGGAAGTTCAGCGCAAGCCATCTGTTTTTTCTATGATAGATGTCACTTCTTAATGGATTAGATTAGTATACTGACCACCTTGCCTCTCAACAACACCCTTCCTTTTGTCTCTGAGAAATGGAATGTCTTCAGAAATCATTCATATTCCAGTCTCATGACATGCTCATCAAGTTTCTGATCTATAGTAATCTGATTTATGTATTAAATAAATTTCTCTGTTGAGCTTCAACCGAGAAAACAAAGGCTATGAAATATAAATCTCCAACTTACTATCGGATATCTCAACCTGGATATATTTTATTAAATTACTCATTCAGTTGTCAGAAAAATTTAGTTCCCTACAATTATAAAAGTGGTTCCCAATTTTCTTCCTGCCACCACCTCCCAGAATATGGAAATGGTTGCGTTTTTTTCCTTCTTCAGAAGATTATCCTGAGGGCAATTTGGCATTTAGACCACTAGGTATTTCCAATTTCATAGGACCCAATTTCCAATTTCCAATTTCATTGGACCTGTTGGTCCTATTTCATTGGTCCTATTTCCAATTTCATAGGACCCATCTTCTCTGAAGAACAATTGTCAGCCAATAGGTGAATAAGGTAAGAGTTGGTTAGAAGGCATAAAGAAAACATGTGTTTTGAAAAACTAATGCTGGGTGGGAGAGGGAATTCACCAAAGAAAAGAATTTCAGAGGATAACTGGTAGTATCATCAATTTGTGGTGACTATAAACTACTTATTTGGGGATATTTATAATCTATACTTATATCTGTATTTTTTCCCTAGCAGCACTACCCAACCTGGAATAGAGGTGATGCAGATGGATTCTAAGATAGATTTAAGAGTGAGTTGTTTTCAGAGTAGAGGTGGTGAAATCAGAAAGAAAGTACTTTGAGACAGCTAATTTAAGTGGTTGGCGATAGTACTAGGCTCTAGAGGAGATTTGCTCAAAGGTGGCTAAACATGAAAATGTGTAGAAATCAAGGGACTTAGGTCCTGTAGAACAAGGTGATGGGGATGAGAAAATTGGCCTTAGAGGAGAT
This sequence comes from Lontra canadensis, assembly GCF_010015895.1. Classification (NCBI taxonomy): domain Eukaryota; kingdom Metazoa; phylum Chordata; class Mammalia; order Carnivora; family Mustelidae; genus Lontra; species Lontra canadensis. Next base: position 5,683,510 of record NW_022631036.1, read on the forward strand.
TGTTATTGGTTGTTGGAATATGGACGTGAAAAAAAATTAGGATAACAATAGCTCTAAGAAAATCCCAGTTTGTCTCAAGAATGGTGTGGGCATATACTGATGAAGTTAAGGGATTAAGTTTCCTGCTATTTGATGTGTTAAGAGAACCAAGACTGTTCTTAACCTTGGGTTCGCCTTGTATAGACTTACAGATGTGCATTTTCTGGGGATAGCCATAGCTGTCATCAGGTTTTCGAAGGCTTTTATATGTACCCAAATGTTAAGACTGAACTAGATTTTTAGATGAGGCTGTATTTAATGAAAATTTCATTTCCAAAATATCTGTGATTTTTCTGCATATGGACTGTAAATATCTTATTTCATGCCTGTGACCTATTACCTGCTGTACCTTTATTAGTTACCCTTGAAAGGTTTCAGAAGGAATTTTGATCAGGGCCCAGGACATATTTGCTTTGCTCTTTTTTTCTTCAACAGTCAATTTTATTTTTCCAGAAACATGGCATTAGACTTGTAAGAGGGGAAAAAGTCACATTTTTTTTGAAACAACAAATTTTAATGAGACATGCAGTGTTTATTTATGTGAATATATTTGATCGGAAACTGCCCAAAAGTATCTTATTGAAAATGGATCTGAATCAAATAATTTCCTATATTCTCCTTTATTTAAATTAATTGTGTAAGAAGTTAATTCTGAAATCTATTAGATGTTTATAATAAGATGATATAGGAAGAGGTATATTAAGTAGAAATTTCCTACAGATATATCCTCTTAATCTGATTCTGAGAACTTTTAAAGGCTTTCCTTTAAGTTTCAAAACTTGGTTTTGTTTTATTAATTCACTGAAATAATAGATGAATATGGAACCTAGAGGAGCATACAGTTACTTGAAAATACGTGAGACATTTCTTATTGTCTACCTTTATGGAAGAAGAAATTTAGGATGAATTTGGATTTTATAAGCTGTTTTATAATGGGAAGAAAATGATTCTCATAAAAGGGAAAGAAGTGATCATTTGTAAGCTTGAAATGAAACATTTAGAAAGCTTACCTTTTGTAACGAAAATGTAATCCTAAAATTGACAGTTGATTGATTTTACAAATACCTCAGTGTATGGAAATCCATCAGGAAAATGACAAAATGATAAAAGAGAATGTTGCACAGGAATATTAGTGAAGATTGAAACTCCTGCTAAAAAAGCCATCCTACTGCTGAGAACATCATTAGAGCTATTAACCAACCAGTATGCAATGCCAAACCCACATACTTGTAGTGATTGATTAGAAAGTAACTGAATTTATACTCTGTGCACTGTGCCAAAAGAACAGAAATAATATAAACTTGCTACAAAGTACCAAGTTCTTTATATATAATATATATCAAGGAAGCTTGTATATTTAGTGCAATGAAAAAGTGAAATATTTCAAAAGAAAGTCACCAAGATTTTTAAGGAAGAAGAAATAAATTAAAGTAAGACATAAAGAGGAATAGGGACCAGTGATGGAGGAAAAGGACATGAGCACCTTATATATTTTATTACCTATCGTTACTTTGATTATAATACCTAAAATTAATTGAGCACTTTCTACTCGTCACCATTCAAAATATTGTTTATACATTAATCACCACAATTCCACAAAGTGTTAATGGCTGGCTCATTCTATAAATAAGGACTCAGAGGCAAAGAGCAGGTAATTAACTTTCCCAGTGACATATGGTCAGTAAATGGCAGAACAAGGACGTGATGCCAATCCAATTGCAGGACAGATGTTTTTTACCACTCTACAATGATGGGCCTGATCACTGCCTGTCCATAATATAAACTTATTTTTTTTTAGATTTTTATTTATTTATTTGACAGACAGAGATCATAAGTAGGCAGAGAGGCAGGCAGAGGCAGAAGCAGGCTCCCTGCTGAGCAAGGAGCCCGATATGGGACTCGATCCCAGGACGCTGGGATCATGACCTGAGCCGAAGGCAGCTGCTTAACCAACTGAGCCACCCAGGCATCCCCATAATATAAACTTATTTTAAAAATATATACTCTCTCCAAATCTAAGAAATTTAGGAAGCGAGCATGATCATAAATTGTACATTACTGGTACTTTTTAGGTGGTACTCTTGTATAACATCTTTCCAAGAATACAGAAAAAAACTGTGTATTTTTATTTATTTATTTGACAAAGATCACAAGTAGGCAGAGAGGTAGGCAGAGAGAGAGGAAGGGAAGCAGGCTTCCCGCTGAGCAGGGAGCCCAATGTGGGGCTTGATCCCAGGACCCTGGGATCATGACCTGAGCAGAAGACAGAGGCTTTAACCCACTGAGCCAACCAGGCTCCCCAGTGTATTGTTTTTTTTTTTTAAGATATTTTTAAAAATTTATTTATTTGACAGAGAGAGAGAACACAAGTAGGCAGAATGATAGGCAGAGGGAGAGGGAGAAGCAGGCTCCCAATTGATTAAGAAACCCAAAGGACCTAATAATCATGAGGTGAGCCAAAGGCAGATGCTTAACTGACTGAGCCACCCAGGCGCCCCAAACAGTGTGTATTAAAAATAACAAATTCATTATAAAATGTCAAATTCTTGTAAAGAGTTATGCATATAAGAATAAAGCAAATGTGTGATATTTATAAAGAAGCAATAGAAGAATTTCCTAGTTATACCAAATAATACAAATTGAGGTCTTGATTTAAACTTACTCAAATCCCAATTTTGCCACTTAAAAGTTGTGTGAACTGAGATGAGCCACTTAGTTTCAATGAGTTCATGTGTTAAAGTAAAACAGTAAATTAATTTACATAACAGGGTTTATTGACAATTCCATGAGTTAATCTATTGAATGTTTAGCAAAATACCTTACAAATAGTAAGCAATTAAAACAACCATCATAATTAAAAACAATAAAATAAGTGGTTATTTTTCTATTGTATTTAAACATGGATATGCAAATAGAAGAATACTCATAAGCCAAGATGCATTTAAAAAAATATATTACATTCACTGAATTTTTCTTATTCATTTTTTAATGTTAAAATTAAGGGAAGAATAGGTAATAATGAATGACATGGTCAAAGAGCTCTCAACTTTAATAATTTTAATTTTAATTTAATAATATTTAATTTAATAATTTATAATTATATATAATAAAATAATAATTTAATTTAATAATTTAATTTTAATAAAAAATTAAAATATTTTAATATGCACAAAACACACACACAAAAAATTAGTTCATTCTCATAGACTTGAGAATTTTTGGTACCAAAAAAGAAAAATATTTTGGACCAAATAAGAAAATTTAATTTTATATTTAACTTGTAATGAAATGCATATCAGTTTACAACATAGGTAAGTAGACCTCACCAAATTATTCTACAGATTTTTCTATAATAAATACTTAAATAAACAGACTTGATTGGCAGTTAATATTTCCCTAAGCTAAGCTTTATCTTTATGCTTTATAGGTTTTTTTAAGAATATTTCAATCTGTACATATTAACAAAAATGACATCGAGTAGGTCAATCCAACAGCATTTTTTCCTTACTGTAAACATTTCAGTCTTTGAGTTCTACTAAAATAAAATATTTAAAATTTTATCTAATATTAGCATGAAAGAACTTTGTATAAAAATGCCCTATACAGAATATGTTCTCTAGCCTATAATTTAATATATTTGCTGAGTCTTTTGCCTTTCAGTTCCATTAGTGGAACATCAGATCAGATTTTGCAAAAACACCAGTAAACAAAACCCCATGTTCACACTGGAATAATTTATTCTTAATCATAAACCCTGCTTAATCTCTATTGTACCCAAGGCTATCCATGCACTGTATTTTATGCTTATACTTTCTTAAAACTTCGATGAAATTTATGCCTAATATCAGTTTATGTTTCATACTAAAGATTAGACTAAATATATAAATGTGATTCAGTTTTGGCAAATAATGTGAATTTACACCTCACAGAGAATTCCAAAGCATTTTTTATGACTCATTTCTAAAACATAATTTTGCTCCTTATAATTATTCAGTAGTCATATAGATACAACTTTAACTTCCTTTGACCAAATAGAAAAGTGCAAGTAGCACAATGACAAAGGTGATTAATTTTTTTTAAAGATTTTATTTATTTATTTGACAGACAGAGATTACAAGTAGGCAGAGAGGCAGGAGAGAGAGAGGAGGAAGCAGCCTCCCCACCGAGCAGAGAGCCCGATGTGGGGCTAGAGCCCGATGTGGGGCTCGATCCCAGGACCCTGGGATCATGACCTGAGCTGAAGGCAGAGGCTTTAACCCACTGAGTCACTCAGGTGCCCCCAAAGGTGATTACATTTGATCCAACAGTTAATCAATTTTTTATTTCACAATTAAATTACCAAAATATATATTACTATATTTTTCTATAAAAGGGTTCAAACACTGTCTAGTTGACCTAATGTGTATATGGTGGACAGAAAATGCACTAGAAAGTGTGGCTCATTATTAACTTGTGTTTCCTGGTATTTCCTTAAAAGATAAATATTAGGATTATGTATAATTTTAGTTAACAAAAAATCTTGCCAAACTTTTATTCAATTTCAAGTTAAATGTAATAATGGCACTTAATGATTAATAATGTAAAATCACCAATCCATGATATTAATGAAGGCCACAATTGAAATGTATGGCTTTTATTTTTATTTTATTTTTTTTAAGATTTTATTATTTATTTGCCAGACAGAGATCACAAGTAGGCAGAGAGGCAGGCAGGGGGCAGGGGGAAAAGCAGGCTCCCCACTGAGCAGAGAGCCTGATGCGGGACTCGACCCCAGGACCCTGAGATCATGACCTGAGCCGAAGGCAGCAGCGTAACCCACTGAGCCACCCAGGCACCCTGTATGGCTTTTATTTATCTTGTAGTTCATAAGTCTAATGAGTGAAAATCAAATTTTGAGCAGAATGTCTAATTTTCATAAGAAAAACTACCCCTAATTATTAAGAAGTAGAGAATTATTCAAACAAATATTATGTATAGAGATATAATAATAAATCACTCTTTCAAAATAAAAAAAGTTGTCCAAATAATCTGTAATTATATTAATGTTTTTGTTCTTCTCATAATAATTATTTAATGTTGACATTCCTTCATGTGAACTTCTGCTACACTGATAAATATGCCCCATCACTAATAAATATGCCCCCTTGATATGCATATTCTTTTACATTGTATTTTAAAAGATTTTTATTTACTTGAGAGAAAGAGAGAGAGAGAGATAGTGGGGGAGGGAGAGGCAGAAACGGAGGTATAAGGAGAGAGAGAGTCTTAAGCAGACCGCTCACTGAGTATAGGGCTCCACCCGGGGCTCAATCACAGGATCCTGAGATCACAACCTGAGTGGAAACCAAGAGTTGAACATTTGGGCCACCCAGGCTCCCCACAGATGTCTGTTATTTTAGATGGGTTAGACCTTTTTAAAAGCAATTATGAAAAACAGCAGTCAAGATGACAGAAAAGGTATTCTAGCCAGAAAAAAAAAAAATGAGTAAATCATTCTTACTGTGGGCTAAATTGGTATGCTATAGGAAAGTCAGGGGGCTTGGCTGACTCTTCTTTTTATGATAGATCCAGCTCATTTCCTTTACTTTTGTCTGTTCCAGGTTTTCACTACCGGCCCACCAGAGGGGCTCACAGTCAGGCTGTATCCTGCCAAGTCCCAGAACAGAAAGGGGATCTTACTGAGGAAGGCAGGATATGAACTGCAAACATTCCTTTTTCCCCATCCAAAGTACATCTTTCCTCAGCTGAGGACTCAGTGTACCCAGCAGGCCTACTGTACTGCCTTTCCAGGCCACAAATCCTCCTTCCACAAATAACACATTTTCCTCAAAAATAAATCATATAACACAGAGGAGTATAAATATTATACCTTCTAATCCTACTGCACAAACGCTGTTACTACTTTGCTGCATATTCCTATTCTTTATAATATATACACAAGACACACACAAACACACACAAGCCATATCATATACCCCAAAATACTGCTTTAAGTTGGATTCTCCTATAAACAGACCCTGAATGAAATTTGGAGAATAAATCATTTTAGTTTGAAGGTGAACTCAAGAACACCCATAGAAGAGAAGAGACATGCGGACAGGAAAAAATTCCACTGGAGGGAACTAATGGGTAAGTTATCACTGTGGGAGACCAAGTGTCAGTCCTGCTGGGAACCTCCTGGGAACTGTAGTGAACATAGCTTAGAGTTATCCCCCACAATGAGTGTGTAACCAGGAGTACTGATTCACAAACTCTCACCCAGTGTTAGTTGTGGGCTACCCTCAATGGTCTGAACTCTCGGCACTCCAGACTTGCCCTGCATGTTCCTGAGGCCACAGAAAGGCCTCAGGCAATTGGAGAAATCAGCTGGACAGTGTCCGATGATGGTGGGGAAGGGCAATCCAGTATACCTCTACAATAATCCAAATTGTTCTTATATTGATTAAGTGTATAAGCTTTTGTATCAATATAGCCTTATTTTTCTTAACATAGTTTTAACATCCTTATCACTATAATAGCTTCATAACAGGATATTACTATACTATGTATTTTCTAGTTGCTACTGTAGGAAATATAATTTTTCCATAAATTTGCTATTTTAATTAACAATACACCAACTTGTTTATCATTTCTTTTTTTATCATTTCTTTAGAATAAAACCTTTGAAGTAGAACAGTATTTCTATACTATAGTATAGAGTCAGTTTGCACATTATAAATTTGACCAACATTTCCTCATTACCCACTCTAAAAGATGTACTGTTGTATATTCCCACTAATAGAACAATTAAATGCCTGCTTCCCCACATCTTTCCCATTGGTGTGTTTTATCAGCCTTTCTAAACCTTGCCTGCTTTTTTTCTTTTAAATCTGTACCTAGTCATATGATGAAAGCCCAATTGCTCATTTATTCTGTTACCAAGATATTTATCAGGATGTTAGGTTTCTCTTCTGTACAAGCCCTGAAGAAACTCTTGTGCCTTCATTGATGATGTCCTCTAAAATCTGAAGAACTTAATGCCATAGTTCTGACATTCAGTATCTTCATCTATGATTTGAAAAGGTGCTACTACACTTTCTCTAGCTAGACTTTCCCAACGTAAACATTAATGACTGATCTTGCCAGTTGGTCTCTTGCTGAACCCAAAAGTGCCTTTGACACTTTTAATACCAGTTGTCCTACTTTCCTGTGTTGCTGAAGTTGACTTTGTAGATGAAGCTTAGATGTCATCCTCAGGTAAATAACACCCAAGACACATTTGTTGTTTTCAGTCTTACACCCTTAACAATTGTATACTTTTAAAATTCAATGCAAAATGTGTTTTCCTAGGCACTGATCAAAATTTTGCTTTAAGATTTTATTCATGGGTATGATACAGAAACATTTCTAATCACTAGTGTGAACATATGCCGCTATTTCACTGGGATGTTTGCAAACAGTATCCAAGCAATAGTTACTTGCTTTAACGTTTTTAAACTCTAACATATTCCTAAGCTTTAAGAACATTCAGATATATATTTTTTAAGATTTTATTTATTTATTTTACAGTGAGGGAAGATAAGGGAGAGGGAAAGAGAGAGAGAGAGAAGCAGACTCCCCAATGAGTGTGGAGCCCTACACTGGGCTTTATCCCATGATTCTGAGACTACAACCTGAGCCAAAATCAAGACTCCAACACTCAGCCAACTGAGGCACCCAGGCGTCCCAGAACATTCAGAAAGACAATCTGCTTTTTTACCATTTGTGGGTAGAAAGCTTCTGAATTAACAAGAAATATTTTAACACTATGTTTGTTGGGGATATATTTTAAAAGTTGTGCACCCTAGGAACTATTTTGTTAATTTGAGTTGTACCAACCAAAATATCCTGTGACAATGAGGAAGTTTCTATCAAAATGTATGGTTACTATTCATTCAGAACGGAATAAATCCTATTAAACTGGTGTGACATTTGATATCATTAAAATTAAGTAGTCTTGGTTAGATGCACTCTGAGACAGATTAGGTTCTATTTGTGGATCTTCTCTGCCTTTTGTACCTGGGTTAAGTATTAGAGCAAGGCAATTAGCATAAAGTATTAATCTGAATTAGTTAATTAATATATAGCTCAAAACATTTACAATCCAACAAGATAATGTACCACTTCTTATAAATATATACCTCCATTTCAGTTGACTAACACACTCTCTCTACAAAATAAGCTCTAAATTCAAAAGTCAAAATTCAAAACTCCCATTATATAACTTATCTCAAATAGGTATAAGTCCCATCTCTTCAATTTTTTTCTTTTTAGTTCTTTAGGTTCAGTATCTGAAGCCTTTCCAGTATAAGTTAAAATTTTAAATTGACTTCTCTTTTTCCTGAATAAGAACTCTGTGAAGCCATTCACTCTAAAACTGTTAAATGACAGAATAAATACTGTCTGCTCCCAAGTGGAAGTACTTGACTTTATCAGAATTTGATAACTATCACCACTAAGAAAAAGTCTCACTCTCCCTGGTAGTCAGGTCTGGATAACCTGCAGAGTCCTTTCCTGACCCTGCTCTTAGTTCTAACTAAAAAGGAAACTTTCTCAAATATGTCACTCTGCCACCTGTCACTCTACCTTCCTTTAACAGGGATGACCTAACACCCATCTACTGTATGCCAGAAATACCGTGTTATTCCTCCCTCTCCAGCATCTCCATTGGAGAAAAAAAAAAAATTCTGTTTGTGATTATCTAAGCTTGGTTGAAATAAAAGACATAAATTTGACAGAAGTGTCAATCTGTGTGGAAGATTTTTCCTCTATTAAATATATTCTTATTTTATTCCTTTTGTCAAACAGCTCAGATAATTGTGTTTTAAGTAGAAAGAAAGATATCATGGATAAAAAATTATCAGTATTAATTAATGCAATCCAGCCAGAATAATATTTTGATTTTGTTCTGTTTTAGTTACTATAAATGTGTTGCTCTACATTGCCTCCCCTCCCACCCACAACATGCTATGAGGTACTGGTTCATGGGATTTTGTAGGCTGAGAAGCACTACAGCCTGCAGGTGGCAAGATGGAGTCCCAGGACAGCTAATGGTGTAGTTCCAGTCAGAGTCCAAAGACCTGAGAACCAGGAGAACTGATGATAGTACATTCCAGTCTGACAACTGGCAGGCTTGAGACACCAGAAGAGCCAGCGTTTCAAGTATAGTCTGAAGGCAGGAAAAAAAAAAAAAAAACAAAAAAAAACTGATGTTCCAGCTCAGCAGTCAGAGGACAAGTTCCCCTTTCTTCTATTTTGGGATGGTTAGTCTTTTTTTTCCCCTATTTGGGCCATCAGCTAATTGGGTGAATGTCACCCACATTAGGGAAAGCAATCTGCTTTATTCAGTCTACCAATTCAAATATTAATCTCATACAGAAACACCCTCACAGACACACCCAGAACAATGATTCACAAATATCTTGGCACCTTGTGCCCCAGTTAAGTTGACACATAGAACAAATCACTGTACCTTATCTCATCTGGCCTGAATGAATAATCTAATAGGAAATAAGGACATCACTCTTTTTTTTACCCCTGATGTGAAGAAAGTTTTATTTGTTGTTGTTGTTGTTTTGTTTTTTTTTTTTTAGTTTCAAGTTTTTGTTTAAATTCCAGCTAACATATTAACATGAAGTGTAATATTAATTTCAGGAGTAGATTTAGTGATTCATCACTTATATATACAATACCCAGAGCTCATCATAGCAAGTGTCCTCCTTAATACCCATTACCCATTTAACCTATCCCCCCAACCTCCTTCCAGCAACCTTCAGTTTGTTCTCTATAGTTAAGAGTTTCTTATGGTTTGCCTCTCTTGGTTTTTCCCTTATGTTTATCTGTTTTGTTTTCCTGAATTCCACATATGAGTGAAATCGTATGGTATATCTCTTTCTCTGACTGATTTATTTCGAGTAGCATAATGCACTATAGCTCTATCCACAAATGGCATTTGTCACAAACAGCAAATGGCATGGTTTCATTCTTTTTGATGGCTGAGTAATATTCCATTATAGATGTATGTATGTATGTGTATGTGTGATACTCACACCATCACCTCTTCTTTCTCCATTCATCAGTTGATGGACATTTGGGGCCTTTCTATAATTTAGCTATTGTTGATAATGCTGCTATAAACATTGGGCTGCATGTATCCCTTTGAATCAGTATTTGTGTATCATTTGGGTAAATACTTGGTAGTGTAATTGCTGGGTTGTAGGATAACCCTATTTTTAACCTTTTGAGAAACTTCCATCCTGTTTTCCAGAATGGCTGCACCAGTTTGCATTCCCACCAAGAGTGTAAGAAGGTTCCCCTTTCTCCGCATCCTCACCAACATCTGTTGTTTCTTCTGTTAATTTTAGCCATTCTGACAGGTGTAAGGTAGTATCTCACTGTAGTTTTGATTTGTTTTTCCTGATGATGAGTGACGTTGAGCATCTTTTCATATGTCTGTTAGCCATGGATGACTTCTTTGGAATAATTCATGTCTTCTGCCCTTTTCTTAAATGGATTATTTGTTTTTAGATGTTGGGTTTGATAAGTTCTTTATAGATTTTGGATACTTTAGGAATTTTCTTATACCTGCCTTTTTTATGTTTGCTCTTATATAAAATGTGACAGACTGTATGAAATTCTGGTCCTAATATATTATAAAAGGCAAGCAAAGCTTATGAAGGAAAATATATTGAAAAGAATCAAGGTAACAGAGCAGCTTTTGATAAGGCTGTGTTGAAAATCTAGGACTCCTCATTTTTGGAAGAGTAAACAGAATTTATGTCAACTGTAAACTAGAAGGAATGGTTAGGAAGAAAAGGCAAAAAACTAGAATTTGGTTTGAATCTTGAAGAAGTAATTTAAGGAGGTCAGGAGATCAATATCTCTAAGCCTTTAGGTTAGGTCATGTGAAGGAAATATAGCACAATGGAAGGGCTTTGGGTGTAAACTAGATTTTAACCCAACCTTGTCATCTGCTAGTTGTGTGATCTTCAGCAAATAACTTAACCTCTAGTAGCTTCAACAGCTTTCTCTGTAAATCGGAGATAATATATCTAGCATTTAAGGCTATTGTAAAGATTAGAGATAGAAAAGGTAAAATAGCTAGCTACATATTTTGGTACATAACAGATGTAAGAAAATGATTTTTGTTAAAGATTTATTTGTTTATTTGAGAGAGGGAGAGAGTACATGAATGGGGGAAGGGGTAAATGGAGAGAATCTCAAGTAGACTCTCTGCTGAGCATGGAACCTGATGTGGGGATTGATCTTAGGACCCTGGGATAAGGACCTTGAAATCATGACCTGAGGCAGAACCAAGAGCAAGTGCTCAACCAACCGAGCCACTCAGGCACCCCAGGAAGTGATTATTTTTTACTATTGCTTTGTTAGAGGCAGAATGACAGTGAGGTGGACACTTGATACAAACTTGTGTGGTGATATTTGTCTCCTTGCCGCATTCCTCATAACTCTGTACGTAAACCACCCAACTTTGAATTCTTGCATGTCAGTGCATTATGCTTAACTCGTGGCAGTTAGTCACATCATGACAGATCTTTTTTGTCTCTCCCATTCCAACTCCTGCCCTTATATTAACTCATATACTGGTCACATACTAATTTTTATCTTTATAGCCCCTGCCAGATATCTGCAATGGCTTCATATTATGCTTATAATTGTTTCTAAAAGGCACAATTCTGTTTTGCCAAAACTTTAAAGTCTTACTTTGTGGAGGTTGGCGAGGATGGAAAAGGGTCGGGACAGAATGAAGACGGATGGGGAAAGGTCCATAAGTAAGTCAGAGTGGAGTTGAGGGAGTGGGTGGGCAGTGGACGGGTGGGGGACACAGGAAGAGCACAAACAAAACTCACATCCTGGTTACAGAGTGTAGCTGCTTAGACCCACTTTAACCTTAACCTCTCAGGGTGTCCATGAAAAACAACAAATACAAAACAATCAAAAATACAGTCACTTTCTGATCCATCTGAGGTTTCAAATATAAAGTCCTAGGCAGGCCTACTTTGAGAAGGATGACCCATTATTTAAAGATATCCTAGTTGGGCACCATGCGTGAAGAAACATCAGTGTCATCACTGTCGTTAATTTATACACCCAAGCCCCAACACACGATCATGAAACTTTCTTCACATTAGTGTTTAATTAGGTGCCAAGAATGCTGACATGGCTAACATAGTAGGAAGTGTGGAGATGGGCTGGGGAGAACTAAGGATCTCTGTAAACTAGTCAGCTGGTGTGGAAGCTGTTTTGCTGCATTGGCTCATCTAGCAGGACTTGAGAGCTACTTACAAAGCCATTCAATATAGATGCACTGCTGAGGTGAGTTTCCTTTTAAACCTACCCAATTTCTTACTTTTGGAAAATTTTTTATTGAAGTATAATATTCATGTTAAAAAGTGTACACCTAGGAGCACACCCCTGCACGTGCATTCAGAATAAGAAATAGAACATTACCACCCTGCAGAAGTACCCTGTATGCCTCCCAGTCACTACCTGCCCCAGAGACAGGGTAACCATTATTCTAACACCTAGATAGATAGGTTAGTTTTGCCTATTTTTGTACTTATTAATTTAAATGGAAAAGATGCTAAGTAAAAATGTTTTTAATAGTACCATACTTCGACTCTGCACTCTATCACAGTTCTTAAATAAGTTCCTCAGCCCAGATTACTTTTTCTTGCTCTTACATAGGATTCTCATTTTTCTAGATATGGTCTCTTTTACCATGTACTGTCTTATTTGGCCACTTCCTTATCATTTACCTTAAAACTTGCCTGCAGACTGGATCCAGCACCCTAACTCTGAAGTTCCTTTCCTTTGTCACTTGCCTATTGCAGACCCTGTGCTCTTCCTCTTTCCTAAATGGCTGACTGAATCTCCCCAGTCAGTGAAACTTATCCCACCAACAAGGTTGAAAATGATCTTTGTCCTGATTTGACTTTAAGTCTACTGATGTATTTCTTAGTTGCTCAGCACTAAGTCCAGGCAAACTTCTCCCCTCATGCCTTTCATCTAGGTGACATGAGCCTGAATGAAATGTAGAGAATCTTGTTCATGAATCACTCCTTCCACACCTGCTTAGGATATATGGGATATATTTAGTAATTATTAGTAATGATAATTAAAATCACCATGAGTTGTTAATAACACATTAAAGTGAAAAAAGAACAAATTAGGTGTGATGTTTATCCAATCCATTCTCCTCAGAAAGACTTGAGCATAATGCCAAAGTTCTTGAAAGTGTAAGGTATGTCAGGCAAGACCAACGGCAAAAAGTAGAAGTAGTCTGCAACCCTCCGTCATGAGGTGATGCACTGAGATGAAAAAATATTACCATGAGCTACAGAACTTCATGCCTGTCACACAAATAAAGTAATATTTATCTAGCTAAGGTAGTTCCAGAAATGATAGAAAAGACTCATAATTATTTGCTCCCAGAGAGCAAATATATGTCTTTTGTAAGAAAAGCTGACTCTAACTTCTCTTCCTGTTAGAGGTAGGCCTTTTTAAATAGTCTCCAATCTGGGCTTCCAGAAATATGTGGATAAAAGTGAGTATATGTGTGTGCCCAAACAACTGTTTATCACTAAATATGTTGAAAATCGAATTTTTGCCCCTCTTTGGTGATTAATAGCTAGACTTGTCTAGGTACTTCTGTCATAATGACTGGAAATACAGAACATTAAAAAAAACAAGTTTCCCATCAGATAACACTCAGATGTGGTATCTTTGAGGAAGCAAAAGACCACTGTGCTTGGATTCATGATGGGATGATAAGAAACTTTTCGTTAAGACAATTTTCACCGCCTAAATTTAAGGAACTGTTACTTTCACAATTTTTATAGCTTTAATTGGTGCATACCAACTATCCATGTGCACACATCCCACCTCTCAAATTGGATTTCCCCACGTCTATTTTCATTATATTGTCTCACACATCTGGCACAAAGTAGAGTAGGACTGAGTACTTGGCACTCAATAGATTGTTGTTTATGAATTGACTGAATCGTTTTAATTCCATAGAAAAATTTTTACTGATTTAAATTTGATCCAGGTAGAGTCGGCTGAAATATAACGTATTTGCAGACAGAATGTTATGAAAACACTTCAGTGTGAGGACATAGCTACAGTATTAATTTAGTAACATTGGTCCTCTGATCTTTCAAAAAATTTCAAAACTATTTTCTTGTTGCCTGTTGGCTAACTAAATAAGGTGAAAAACATGCAAGTCATAACCTAGGTTTTACCTTATTTTAAATCTAAATTAAAACTAAATTAAAACTGTGCTTAAGATACGGAGAAAGAAATACCACTCAGAACACTGAGATTTAACAAGTTTGGAGCTGACAGATCCATGCAGCTGTACTCAGGAGATAGTGTCTGATTTACTGTGCCACTGATTGGATGAAGAACTGCCACTGTTATGATTAGGAAAGAATGTGTGAATCTTGATGTATGAGACAGTGAAATCCTTTCCATAAGCCATTTTCCAGAAGGATGAAACTATCTGTCCCACAATAAAGATGAGTTGGATCTGCAACATTGGATAAGTGATGAGAATTAAATATTAATATGCTCTAATATTTATGTTCTTACAGATGTAAGTCTAAATATTTATATTATTCAGCTGAATGAGCCAATTAACTATTTTAAAATAATTTGTCACTTGATTATATGAGTGATAAAATAATTTTTACAACATCTAAATGCTGCAACATCTAGAACATTAAGAATTATATCTTTTAATAATGATACTTTGTGAAAACAACATGTCCTGAAATGCTTGGTTGGATTTTTTTTTTTCAAAATTAGTAAGAGCTGCATTAGCAAATTAGTAAAAGTTGTTAAGAGTATTATTGTACACTAACCTTAATTGGTCTTTAATAATTTATTTCCTTAATATTTCATATTTCTTTAGAAAATTATTCTTAGATTTAATTCTATCCACATTTTATTATTTTAAAAGTACTCAGAGAAAACAGACACACTACCATTTATTCCTAGGAAAAAAATTAATCCCGAACAAAATATGCATCATGCAGAGTTCTTCAAAATACTAATGTTTTGTTAAATATATGTATTTTATTTTATTAAATATGTCAAAGCAGAAAGGAGAGACAAAGTACCCAGGCTAGTTCCTATTGTGGTGTGCTATTCATGAAGATTCTCTGTTCATCTTTAAATTACTTTAAAACCTGCATAAAAGCAATTATTAGAATTATTCCAATGTATATCTAGACACATTTCCAATATATGCTAATGTTTGGTTTAGGTCATTTAAAGATTTTTTTCAGGGCACACTATAATAGTTAAATCTATGTATAAAACTAAACTGAATATGCTTATCAGTGTGGATAGATAGATATATAGAGAGACAGATATGACATGCTGTCACCTATTCTATATATTTTCACTTTCATGAAGATGTCCTTTGAAACACATTTTTTTTTTTTAATTGGTGGAGCCTATTTTATCTAGTTTTCCCCTTTGTTGTTTGTGCTTTTGGTATTATTAAAAGAAACCATTTAGTGCTTTTGGTATTATTAAAAGAAACTATTTAGTTTTAGTCCTATGTTTGCTTCTAAGAGTCTTGGATTTTCAATTCATATGTTTAGGTCCACCACAATCTATTTTGAGTTATTTTTTATGTGGTTTGAGGTAGGGCTCCAATGTTATTTTTTGACTTACATATAGCTATTGTCCCAGAACCATTTGCTGAAAAGTTTGTTCTTTCCTCCCATTGAATTTGCTTGACACTTTTATCAACAACCAGTCACTCATAAATAAAGGGGCTTATTTTGGTTGAAAAATGCTGGTAGGTAGGGCTTGAGACTGTTTATATAATAATCCTAAAAGGCCTTGGCAGGCTTTTGGTGGATACCTAACAAAAAGTGAGAAAAAGTACTAATGGGAGTTAAAGTCCATTGTTTTGACCTAGAAGAAAGTTTAGCAACATTGTTGCCTGTGTAATATAGAAAATGTACTTAATGAACTAGAGATCCAGCTAAAAGGAATTATCAGGCAGTGTTGAAAGTGCCACTTGGCTCCTTGTATTTGACAATAATAAATAAATTAAGAAGGAAAGGGATTGTTTGGTGAACAAATGGTTAGATATAAAGGAGCTGAAATTTGCTGGTTTTAAAAGAAAATTGTTTCTCATTTCCAGAATCTCCAGATGGCAAACACTTCCCAAATTCAGAAATAGCTTTCTGGCAGGGGACCTAGTGGCTTAGTCACTTAAACATTGGACTCTTGGTCTCAGCTTAGATCTTGGTCTCAGTGTCCTGAGTTTTGGCTCTGCACTGAAAAAAAAATAAATAAAAAAACATACAAACAAAGAGTAAACCAACCAACCAACCAACAAACAAAAAACTAGCTTCCTGACAAAGATCAAATCCAGGACACTGTCAGGAAAACATATTCTATAGACAAAGCCAAGAGAATCTGACTGTTAAGCTCTTTGTTAAGACCTGAGAAAGACTTAAACTGATGCCTCAGATTTTCTAATAGACAAAATGCCCTCTAAGGATTTTAAGGGTGTTCCTTGCAGGTCCTCTCAAACACCAGGTTCTAAGCATCTTAAGATGTTGCCCTACATAGCCTTTCAGGGAGTCCAAGGTAGATCAGGATTTATCTCAAAGAGATTTGTCAATGGGGTTTTCAGCAATGACATAACCACCAATACAATTCACAGAACCCTACAAAGTCTTTAAAGAAATTGTATCACTGGAAACACTGTCACATTGGACTAAAGGAGACAGGCATGGTACAGAAAGAAAATGGGCCTTTAGATACCTGAACTTCAATGGACATGAGGCATATTTAGAATAATACTCAGCTACAAGCACAAGACTCTTTTGGTGGGAAATGAAACAATATTCTGAAGGTTGATTATTAAGATCTCAGAGGGTGCAGCCAAGACTTGTAAAAATTATTATCAAAAGTAGGGCTTAGCCATAAATCAAAGAACTGGCAACATGTGCTTGAATGCTTTTCAGACTTTCTGTAGATCACTGCTTAATGAATGCCAGTGTCTTTAGTAGTTGTGTTATGCCTGCCCCACCATTGTATTTTGGATATTTGGGGGACAAATTACTTCTTAGTTCATGAATCTTCAGATGAAGAGAAAGAAATTCATCTATGCTTGGACCTGATTTAGATTACAAAAATCTGGACCTCAAATAGGAACTTAATGGCGCCACAGATAGATGCAAATTTAGGAGGTTACAGTGGTGCTATGCTTTGCTTACAAGAAAATATAAATTATTTGTGGCTAGAAGGAAGGTTATGGTGGATTTAAAGTATGTCTACCAATTCTCTATCATGAAAAGGAGTCTAATTCCTCTTCCCTTGAATATGAGCTCGTATTGGTGACTTATTTCTGATAAAAAGCATGCAATGGAATTGGTATTATGTAATTTCTGAGATTTGGTGATAGATTTTTCTACTTGGATTTCTCTCTTAGGATGTGTGCTCTAGGAACCCAGTTACCATGCAGTGATGAATTCCAGGACACAGGAACAGGCACATGTCATTTTCTGGCTGGTACATCAGTTAAAATCCTGCCTAAAGCATGGATCATCAAACATGGAAGTGATGCCACCTTCGAGATGATTCGGTCACAGCAACCATCTGACTGCAATGTCATGAACAGACCTCAGGAAAGAACTAACTTGATGAAAGCAGTCAATACTCAGAACCATGACAGATACAATAAATGAATTTTTAAATTTAACATCATTAAATTTGGGGGGGTTTCAGATATATTAATGGATAACCAGGACTCCTTTAATATTATTTTTGTATGGAATCTTTGCATATATATATATGCAAATACATATATATATACACATATATATAATGTGTGTGTGCATGTGGTTGCATGTGTGTGTCTCTATAAAGACCCACACACATACACTTATTTTAATCTTACAAAAGTTTAAATTTTTTTTGAAGCCACAAGATTTCCTTCATAGTTTCTGCTCTTTGTGTTCTGCTTAAATAAGACTTTATCACTTCAAGACTGTAAATAAAGTCATATGTCTTTTCTTCTAGCATTTTTTTTATCCTAATGTCTAAATCATTGATCCATCTGGAATCTCTTTTGTTATAAGACATTTGGTAAGGGTCCATATTTTTTCACACAGCAAGCCAACATCTACTGAATAGTTTTATTCCTTCAAGTAATTAGAATGTAAACCATGAATTTAGAGGCAACTGCAACAGTAGCATGTGCTAAAGTCTTCCTAATTCTTTGATGCTTCAAATTGTATTATTATTACTTAATTCTTTTCTTGTAAGGCTTTGCTCTTGGAAAGCTGTGAGAGAAAAATTTTAAATTGGAAGCTGTTATCTACATTTTAGTGTTTTATTAAGGATCTGAGCATAGTTATGACATAAATATTGTTGGAAAATTTTGAAACCTTGGGACTATACAAAGCAAATCACTTAAGGAGTAAAAGTGAAAACAGGTATTAAGAAACAGAAAGTAGTATTACCTGCTTAGAATTGGAAAGACTTCTAGTAAAACTAATGCAGCTTCAGATTCATAGACATTCACTGACACGGGCCCTTCCAAGGCCTTAGGATGGGCCCCAGCTATGAGGTCAGACATTGTTTTTATACAATTTGCAGTCTCTTTTGATTTCTACTTCTGGTCTTTCACACTTTCCCTGAGGTCAGACAGCACTGGAGTGGCCTTGGCAATATGGGGATCTGGCTAAAAGAAAGTTATTAGAGAAGGCATTTAATATGGGCTTGGTAAGGTATATTTATATGGTTTGTGGTTACATGATATAAGGATAATTTATTGCTAGTTGTTCTGGTGTCGAAATTGCTTCCAAGAGTATACTGCCTACTCACTGCGACTACTCATTCAGCACTGTGATCCAAAGATATATGGTCAAAGAGGTAAGTGTTTATTTAAATAATGAGAAAGCTGAAATATACCATTTTTACTGCAATTTGGAAAGATATTTTGGGCATTTCACTTAGAACAAGTGAAAAACATACACTTCTTTCTTGGCAATATTCTCAAATTTATTTATGAAATAACTGAGAAAAATGAGTAAAAACTGATGGATGGATTACAAAACACATGCAATGAAGATAAATAATATCAATAAAAATACTCTGTAATCAAGAACCAAATTAGTGCCAAAACAAATTTCAGATGACATCAATAGATGTAATTAAGCAAAAATTTTAATTGAAGTTATAAATAGCCCAGTGGATAGTTTTACAATGCAATTAAAGGAGAATAATGAATTATTTGAGCCCATCAGAAAAGATTTAGATTTCAGGCTGACTTGACATGAAGCGCTAAACCAGTGAAGTAAAAATAAAACTTTGGAGAAGGTATTAACAGTGGCGTGTTAATACATGTTTACTAACTGGTTCTTCAGAAAAAAGAAAAAGTATACAAAAGCCCCAACTTCTAGTTTTTCCAAGGGCATAAATACTGTCACCATGGCCACTTTAATTTGCCAATATCATGTCACTAAACTCGAAGTTGGGCAGAGACGCACACAATCAGCTTTATGAGTACAGCTTAGATGAGTGGTTTCCAGCCTTCTCATCACTCTATGACATGAATTGTATCACTGTAATCTGGTTCTCAAGTGTTGTTTGTTAATTTGAGAGTAGTCATTGCCCAGAAAAAGCTGAAATTCCTTGAAATATTATAGTTCATATACAGAAAGAGATAAGGGTTTTCTCAACTTGACAACAATCCTAAAGATGTACATGGCATTAATAATATTCAGTTGTGAGACGAGAGAAACTTTATATGTTATTACTATAGATATCGACAATCTTACTGGAGGAAAAATGGACTTGAGATTCTATTGTTCATAAAAATATTAAAGATAATAGCCAATTGGGATACCTGGGTGGCTCAGTTAGTTTAGTGTCTGCCTTCAGCTTGGGTCTCGACCCCAGGATCTCCCTATGCTGAGCTCCCTGCTCAGTCTGCTTCTCCCTCTCACTTACTTGAGCTCTCTCTCTCAAATAAATAAACAAAATCTTTTTTAAAAAGTAGTCTATGGAGAGGAGATCAAAGAATATGTATCCAGAAAATTTAAGGAAGATTTTAAAAGTAGATCAGGCAGTTAATGAAAATATATTATTTTAAAAACTCTGTTCTGTAAATTTTAATAGTTATTTATAATTCATAATTTATTTTCTCATTCTAAGTAATATTTTTTCTGTCTTTAATTTTGAATTGAAAATTTGCATTCTTTTTCTTAAAGAGGACTCTCAAATTGTATTGATTTCAGACCCACAGACCCTGGATGTGCCACAAAATTGATTCATAATTCATCTTAGAGCCAGCTTAACTTTCAGATGCTAAGTGATAGCCTGTACAGTTCTGCATGACCTCTGACAGTAAATTTTGAAAGAGAAAATTTTTGGAAAAAGTGTTCACATATGGGTTGAATTTTCTTCAGGATCCACCACTTGCCAAATTTTATTTTGGGTGAGTCATGTACCGTTTCTGAGTACTATTTTTTCATTTTGAAAATCAGGCTAACTTGTTTTTGTATGCCTTTTAAGATAATTATTTTGGAGAATTGAGTTAAACGATGTACAGGGAAATATTTTTATAGATTAATGAGATACATGTCATCCCTGAGCACAGCTTTACTCTTACTTTATCTTGTGTATATATGTTACAGTAATATGGTGAACTTCCACACAGTGATCCTCAAAACTTACTAAATTTTCTAGAAACAACTTGGTAATACCATTTAATTATGTTAAATGGCCTATTTAAATGAATGTTAAGACACACTTTTTAAAAATTAAAATATATGCAAAAATAATCTACCTCATTCCATAAGGAATATAGGCAAATTTCAATTAAGATGATAAGGAAAGTAAAGCTTTAGTATATGTTCTGCTCCTGAATTCCTTAAAATTGTCTTTAGAACTATTTTAAAATACTATTTTATGCAATCCCAAGGAGAAATAAAAAACAATTATCTTCTAGATTTAGTCAAAATTTTACAAACGCTTCTCCTGTCCAGTAAAGAATTAAGAATTCTTATTTCTTTGAAATCAAGATTTAGCAAAAATTGGCAGGTCGTGGGTTTATTTTGTTCATTTTAATTCATGTTGCTACATGCATAACTTTTTTTATGTGGATCACTGGCACTATTTGTAGATAATCCACATTTTGCTGCTTGAGTGACTGATGAGAAGCCTCATTATAAAATATCACTTTGTCAAAGTAGCCAGCCTTTATTTATGACCAATTAGCTCCTGGATGTTGACCTCCAGGTAAATCAATAAATAGGATGAAGCTGCTTTTGCTAGAGCTCTATAGTAGTATTTCATGAATATATAAATAGAATAATAAAACAAATAAGTAAAAATAAATAGAATAAATAAATAAATAAAATAAAATAAATAGAATAATAAAAAATAAAATAATATATATAAAGAATATATAAATAGAATAAAATAAAAAATAATTAAATAAAAATAAAATAAATAATAAAAAATAATAAAATAAATAAATAATAAAATAAATAAATATTTACCAAGAAGTAAATATATCTGTCCATATATGATCTATAACTTAGCATATGATCAAATGTATTTTGTCATTATTAAAATAACATGAAGTACATTTATTCTTACAGAAAATGCTTAAAAGTAATATAAAAATCAGGACATAAAAGTGGTACATATAAAATTATTGTAAAAAAGGTCCAAATCTTTAATATTTTAAATATTAAAAATTTATTTTAATATTTATTAAATTTAATATTTATTAAATATAATATTTATTATTTGTTCATATCTTTATATTTTTGTCATGCATATATGCTAATTCTTCAATAAATATGCATTATATTTTTAAGCAGGAAAATAATTACTTTTTGAGGCAATCTTTAGTTCTTGTTAGCCTTTTATATTTCAACTCTACTAAGCACTATAAACTAGATTTCTATTCTCTTTTATGTTGCACTGTCTCCACCATTTATAAATGGTTTATTAGGTCTTTGGGGTGAAGGATGGAAATTACAGAGTTTGCGATACCCTCAAAGTGAGAAGGCACAGTCCCCAAGATTTTCCTCATTTCCGACATCGACTACAAGTTTGAGGGATTCCACAAACCAACTTCAGTTTTGATAATTCACTGTAAGGACTCACAGGATTCACTGAAGGCAATTATGATCATGGTTATGGTTTACTACAGGTAAGGAAGACAGATTAAAATCAGCTGAGAAAGGAAGTAAACTAGGTAGAATCTGGGAGGATTACCAGACCATGGAGCTTCCTTATCCTCTCCCTACTGAGTTAAGATACATTATTCTTTTAACATTAATTTGTGACAATAGGCATAGAAACCAACCAGGAGAATTTGTCCAAACCCCAGTGTTCAGAGTTTTTATTGAGAATTCATTATGTAACCATGATTGATTGACTGTGCCCATGATAACTAAAAGTCTCCAGGTCAAATAGTACCACTGACCCAAAGACTTCCTTCACATTGCTGGTCTTTCTGGCATTGTCAGCCCTCAACCTAAATCACACTGTTAGACTATCTAGTATCACCAAATTCCCTAGGTAAAGAGAAAGCCCTAGAAATTACTTCCTAGAAGCTTTGGGCAAGGTTGACTTCTTTACACAGGGACTAAGCAGATCAATAATGTAGTGATTTACCATGTATCCCAAATAGTATGGCATTTTATTTCTGAGCTAGTCCTCAGTATTTGCTGATATAGAGAAGACCAAAATGCAAATGGATTAAAATGTTTGACGGGTGAGACAGAACTTTTAAAAAAGCCTTCCCAAGTCATTGCTTTGTCAATTGGAATACTTATTTCATAATTAAAGAACTCTTCTATCTAATTCCTAAGGTTGACAGTTCACTTTCATTAAGCAAAAAAATCTGTTTACTGAATAAAGAGATTGTCCATTAAACATAACCTAAAATACAATGGGGGTGTTTTGGTATAAATGATTAAATAATATCAACATTTAATTAAATATTGGCTCATGCCTGTCTGTAAACCACATAAACCTCATTTTATTGGCAAACAACTAGGGCAGCAGGGAAAAAATAACATTGCTCCCAACATTAGTCCTCTTAAATAAATGGACAGGACTTAAATATAAAACACAGGAAGCCCATGCACTCAATATATGGGAAGACAAGCCCACCCATAGCACCCTAACCCAAGATCAGAATTTTCAGATTGGACTAAATCTTTTTAAGAGAGAAGGGATTTCAAAAACATATGTAGATTCTTTGTACTGAGTCATTTTTAGTATAGCACTTTTATTATTATTCTTTATTATAACATCTTCATTATTTTTATTATAAATTATATCTTTGTTATAGCATTACTTAAATATTTATTAAAAAACTACGCATCAATTCTTATTGCTCACTATATAAAACTGACTAAAGTGGTTTATAAATTTTGTGTAAGTATGAAACCTAAACAAGTAAAAATTTAAAAACTAACACCAATCAAATTCTAATGCATGTATTTATGTGTTACTTCTCTCTGAATTCATCCTCACCTATTTTTTTTTCCTAATTTTCTGGAACAATATAATAAAAACAACTCATTTGGGGGAAACTTGTGCTGTACTACCAAAGCATGAAGTGTACATACTCAGTTCCCATATCCAAAATAATAATAATAATAATAAAAAGGATTCCCCAAAAGAGAAAAATCAAAATGAAGTACCAGCCAAAAAAGAAAACGCATTCATTAGACATTTGGGACTAAACACTTAAAATCATCTGACTATACTTCTATTCAGAAAATGTGCATTTGTCAAATAGATAAGGACCATTGTGAAACAGGTACATGAAAGACAGGCAGCATGACCACCCATTAGCCATGACAATAGACACAATCATCTGACTTTGAAGAAAAGCCAGCCATAACCATGATTCTTACATTCACTACACAACTCTAGGAAAATATCAAGTTGTTCATCTAGGCTATCAAACATTTTGAGATTACACTTTCCACTGTGAAGTTACTACGAAACACAGATGAAAATGACTGTTCATCATCGGTGGAAGCTTTCACGCTTCATTGAGAGCCTAAGCAGGAACATGTCTCTTATTCACAATATACCATCCAACACCAAGTGATGAGACACTTCATAATGACTCAGTGATCAACAATGCAGATGGTTTCAGCAGCAGGAGAGGACATCCAGGGTGCATGCCAGTATATTAGTATTAGTATAATAGACTTCAATGCATAATTTTCTTTGAGAACAAAGTCCAGGTTTAGCTCTTTGTGAAATGGTCGCTTTGTGATATTAAAGAAGGAAAGAAGGTGCTGCATTGAACTGATCCATAGGACTATTCCTTTCCAGACTTTGCATGAACGCGGAAGTAATTTGATTGTCTAGTGTTAATTCCAAGTACATAAAGTCTGCCTTGATGCACAAGGCACCTAATCAACATGTACAGGTGTATATTGTTTTATTGTGCCTCATTGTATTGTGCTTCACAGATATTACCTTTTCTTATATATTAGAAGTTTGCAGCAACCTTGTGCTGAGCAAGTTTATTGGTGCCATTTTTCCAATAGCATTGTTCACTTTGTGTCTCTGTGTCACATTTTGGTAATTCCTAGGATATTGAAAGCTTTTTTCATCATTATTATATTTCCTATTGCTAGCTGTGATCAGTGATTATGATAGACTTAAAGCCCAGATGATGGTCAGCATTTCCTAGCAATATCATTAAATTAAGGTGTGTACTTTTTTTTAGGCATAATGCCATTGTACACTTAATAGTATAGTGTACACAGTACACTATATGTATACTGTTTAATGTATAGTATAAACATAACTTTTATATACACTGGGAAGTAAAAAATTAATTTGACTCACTTTATTACAATAATCACTTTATGGCAGTGGTCTGGAACTGATCTCCCAATATCTCTGAGGTATACCTGTACAGAATATTGCAGACTTCTTACATAGGAGTTGCAGAATAGGAAAAAGAAACCATGGAGGAAAGAATTTTTCAGAGTCAAAGCTGAATCATCAAGCTTCAACACATTTACCCGCCTTCTTTCTAAAAATTCCTAGAAAATCATCTCTTTGACCCATCCCCAAATTTATTTTTCCATATTATGCATTATTAGCTTTAGCCAAGTTTGTCATCTTTATTTTTCCTGGGTATGCACAGCTAAATGGTGGCATGCTGAAGCCAGCTAATACTGGATGACAAAAGCTGACTGTGTGCATCTGTTCCCATCTTCCTTCTTCATTTGTACGACATTGGTCACTGAAATTGATGATGGAGTGTATACACCACAGAGGTTAGTTAACACTGGAAGTTGTGATTTTCCTCTCCCTGCCCCTGCTCCCCAATGAGCAGGCTATTAAATATTTACCAACACACCACTGCACCTCAACAGTGTTGTGTATTCATTCAAACATTTATTATTATGGGTCACATGATTTACCAAAAACAGGTGACAAAACAGTGAGCCAAATAGACATGGTTCTTATTTTCACAGCACTTAACAGGCTTATGTAATTGCCATGCCCCTTTCTTGCCTTATTCCTTACCTTCACCTACATATGTTCTACTCATTCTTTAATCCATCTCTATTTTATATGACACCAATGTCTCCCTTTGCTAAATTTTTACTGTACTTACAAAAGTAATAAATTTAGCAAATAAGAAAAATCTGATTTTCCATGTATTATCTTCTTGACTATATTTCAGGCAACTTCAAAGCGGACAAGTTTTATAATTTTTTGCAAGGTTTGCTTAACATGATATACATTGTAGGTGTCAGGAGCTGGAAGATAGGGGACACTCAAATTTTTGGGACTGAGGGAGGCTAATGCTTTTAATGTTTTAAATAGAATAGTGTGGCTCATGCATTTTCTACAGGTCCCCCCACCCCAAAGGCTAGGGAAAGTAGTTTAAGTGGAGAATCCCAGTCTGGCTCTCACTTTCTCTACCTGTCCTCTAACTTTGTCCTGCAACTGTGAGGGGCCCCATGCATAAATGTGACAGGGTGACCAACCATTTTGCCTGGGACTAAGGGGTTTTGGAGGATACAGGACTTGAATGCTAAAATTGGTACAGTTCCAGCAAGCCATGATTGGTCACCTTTTGGATTAAGGAAAGAGGATTATGCAAACAGACCCTGATAACACATCTCTTGGTCAGAGAATTCTAGGGGTTTGAAAACCCAAAGCATGACCTGGAAAAGGGTCAGTGACTGAGATGGCACATGAACTCTGTTTGGCTATATTCTTTTTACCTCACAGACTCCTTTCCCCCAGAATAATGATAGAGTCTAGGTATCCAGTAGTAGAAACAGATGCAAACATGTTTATAAAGTTAAAGATATTAAAAGCATGCTTACACTATCCTCATTTCTTTCCTTCCGTCTTGCAAAGCTTTTTTTTCTAACCTCCCTGCATCCATTTCCAGTCTATTGGCCATATTATATACAACAAGAATGATATTGACCATATTATACACAAGAGTGATAAAAAAGATAAAGACTTTAAAAAGAGTAATAAAAAAGATGTTTAAAAAGAGAGATATTAACTGTATTATATACAAGAGTAATAAAACCTGTGTAATGCTCTTCAGTGGTCTTAGACAAAAAAGCAGAATCCCTAATTTGGTAAAATGAGACCTTCATGACACACAAGGCCCCTGTCATACACTATTCTCATATTATGCCACTAATCCCCTCACTCATGGTCATACTGGCTTTACTTTACTTACTTGATTTACTCCTGAAATGGTTCAAGTTCTTGCCTGCTTCAGAGTCTTTGCATATGCCAAGCTCCGCATGCCACAGTCACTATATGAAATCCCTTTCCTGATAAAGTTGTCCCTGTCCATGCCTCAGGCTTGCTCAGGGCTTTATCCCAGGCTCTCAGGGCTCACTCTGCTTTTCCTTTTTGGCACATTTTGTACTTTGTAATATGATGATATATTATTTGAGGAGTTTCAAATCCTTTCCTATACTTTATAAGCTCAGTGAGGGCAATACAACATTCCTTGCTGCTTTCTCTCCATATTCAGGTTTACCCAGTAAATAATACCTATTTGAAAAGAATAGGAATATAGAAATAAAGGAAGAAAGGAGAATAAGCAAGCTTTAATATAGTATGGAAAAGTTCTTTAAATTGGGAGTTTTAATATTTCTCTCCTGATATGGATACTTTGTAAACCCTACTCACTTTAAAGATAGGAATTATTTTGTCACAACCTATTTGTTTCTCTTTTTATTTTACTTTTTTAAAATAGGTTCCACGCTGGGTATGGAGCCTGACATGGGGTTTAAAACTCGGAACCCTGAGATAAGACCTGAGTTGAAATCAAAAGTCAGATGCTTAACTGACTGAGCCACCCAGTGACCCTATTCGTGTCCCTTTTAATGAGAAAGCATGAGTGGAGTATATTCACATTGGAAGGAATTTGTTCCATGATGTCATAGAAGTGTGAAACAGCATTAAGGAATCAAAACAAAACTATAAAAATTCAAGTAGGGATTATAGATTATTCATAAATTCTCTTTCTTTCATTTTCCTCCTTCTCACATTCTGATCCCAATCATGAGACTTACAAAATCTCGTATCAGAAGGAGAAAAGTATTAAACTCATCCTCAAGTGTAAAAGATTAATAAGGCATAGTTCCTCTCCTATAGTTTCTAACAGCTGTAACACTTGAAAATGCAAACAGTCTTAAGTTGAAAAATTCAATTGGTATTTCAATTTTGTGGATGCCGTTTTGATAACATCATTCCATATGGCCAAATAAAACTGCCAAAGTTTCATGTTTCTAAAGCGATTATCAAGCAATAAATACAATAGATATGTTTTCATTCTCATCTCTTTTTGAACCTTATCAGACAGACTATGCCAAGAAACCACTTTACCTAAAGAAGGAAACCACATATTCTTTGAGAACTAGCAATCCTTCTATAAATGCTGGTGGGAAATAAGAGTTCTGGAAAATTGATTTAGACAAACTAGACACAACGTATATTGCATAGATGGAGACACCTTCCTTATTTAAACTCTACTGAAAGTATGTCTTTTATATTTAAGACAAAGCCTAGGGCAAACGACTTATGCCCAAGAGGGAAGTGTTTCTCTGGCTATTGCGACAAAGCCCAATTCGTTACCTGGCAACGAAAATATACGTAGCCACTGTCTGCTCTGCGCATGTGCCAAGTTGTACCCACAGAAGCATAGAGTGTCGCTGTATCTATGGTGGGGATATCCTGAAAGAGCGTCTTCTTGACGTCATCAAGACTCTATGATTCCCATAGGGGAAGATGGGCAAATGTATATAAGGCGCATGCGCAGGCGTGTGAGAGCGCGCCTCTTTCTCTTCGTCGCCGGCCGGCCGAGGTTCCTGGTGTTGCCATGGGCCGCAGACCAGCTCGCTGTTACCGGTATTGTAAGAACAAGCCATATCCAAAGTCTCGTTTTTGCCGCGGTGTCCCTGATGCCAAGATCCGTATCTTTGATCTGGGTCGGAAGAAGGCGAAAGTGGATGAGTTCCCTCTCTGTGGCCACATGGTGTCTGATGAATATGAGCAGCTCTCCTCTGAAGCCCTGGAGGCCGCTCGAATCTGTGCCAACAAGTACATGGTGAAAAGCTGTGGCAAGGATGGCTTTCACATTCGCGTGCGGCTTCATCCCTTCCATGTCATCCGCATCAACAAGATGCTGTCCTGTGCTGGGGCTGACAGGCTCCAGACAGGTATGCGCGGTGCCTTTGGAAAGCCCCAGGGCACAGTGGCCAGAGTCCACATTGGCCAAGTCATCATGTCCATCCGGACCAAGCTTCAGAATAAGGAACATGTGATTGAAGCCTTACGCAGGGCCAAGTTCAAGTTCCCAGGACGCCAGAAGATCCATATCTCCAAGAAGTGGGGCTTTACCAAGTTTAACGCTGATGAATTTGAAGACAAAGTGGCTAAGAAGCGCCTCATCCCTGATGGCTGTGGAGTCAAATACGTTCCCAGTCGCGGCCCTCTGGACAAGTGGCGAGCTCTGCACTCCTGAGATCTTGGACAGCATTGACGCCTCTAACCATGCTGGTCTGATATGCTTACCAATAAATATTATTCACTGACAAAAAATAAATGTTTTTTTAATATTTTAAATATTTTTAAGTGTTTATCTGATTTTTAGGATATAGAGTATGAGAGAAAGAGTGTTTATATTAAAACGGAATTTTAATGGCAAATGATACTTTCCTTCGAGTGAGAATGAAACAATCCTTATGTGATTTATAGAGACAGTTATTACAGTTCTAATCCAAAAACTTTTAACTTGGGACAGTAGGGAACGATGTCAAAAGTTTTGTTTGTAGTGAAGTCATAAATTATGTAGCTGTATTCTCACCTTGAATAAAAAAATAGCTAGAAAAAAATCCAAGATTTGTAGAGGTAAAAAAATCGTTCTTGCTTATGGAAAACAAGCAATAGGTATGAAAATAATGATAGGCATTAGTGATATTTCAACTACAACCTCTGGAACTAAAAAATCCATTCTTAAACTTGTTGCTTATGTTTTCCTTATCCATTTCTGCACATTGATTTTAGAATTTCATATGACCGCTAATTATCAGCCTTTGGACAGCTGGCTATAACTGCAAAAGCTTTCCTCAGATAAGCCTTTTATTATCTCACAGTCAGGAGACAACAGTCCAATCTTTTCTTTATCACCTGAAGGTCATAGGTTGATAACAGAGTTCACATTACTTGTATCTGAGTCCCAGTAGAACCAACAGAAAAGAGAAAATGACAACAAATCAACAATCTGTGCTCTAAAAGGACCCTAAAAGGGAGTTTACAATCTGTAGGTGCTTGCCCTACATTCGAGTTACATTGATCATACAGGTGTTTTCGTTTTGGAAACTACATAAGCTAAAATTTCTGGGTGTGTATTATATTTTAAAATTCTGGTTCTTTAAATTATTTAGTCTTCCAAATCTCAATCTTGTAAACAGTGCCCTCACCTCTCTAAAACTAACCATTTTTAGGCCAACATATTGAATGAAAGCAACAAAAGGAGTATTAAACAGTGTGGAGACATATGCTTATTAAATTATTTCCATTTACTTAAAAAAATTCCTTTGTCAAATCTAAAAGTTTGCATCTGACAATATTCAGGCTCCTACTGTAAGAGATGTCCTACTTTTTCAAGAAGGTTGCTGTATTAAGCTACAATATTTTTCATATTATATATAAATGAGAAAGATAAATACTAAATAATACAAATATGTAGAAAGAGTTCTAAGCAATTTCCTTTATGTATTTTATCTGATGATTTAAA
Organism: Lontra canadensis; assembly: GCF_010015895.1. Lineage (NCBI taxonomy): Eukaryota > Metazoa > Chordata > Mammalia > Carnivora > Mustelidae > Lontra > Lontra canadensis. Next base: position 5,713,904 of record NW_022631036.1, read on the forward strand.
AACTCTTGAACTTTTCTAGGAAATTAAATCCTGTACAATTCAGAAATTAGGGTAGACATGAACTAGATCTTCTGACTCCTGTCCGTCTAGTTTACTTTTTGCCACAGTCTTTCAAAAACAAGAACTCAAGCTCAAATGAAAATTCGAAGCACAACACAACAAAACGAACAGTCCCTTAGTTGCCGTGTTAATATAATGCAGTTTTGAAAATACTTTCCATCTTTATTATTCACCCTTCTCTTTGCTCTCAAAATTCTCATACATTTTGACCTTCAAACTTGGAACTCTGTATTCACTCACTAAATATAGGTAGGTGATAAGCCCATGAATGTCTTTGTCAGGTAGAGACTGGTAACTATGATTGTTTATGCATATAGACATGTGGATGAAAATGAAAGATTCAAAATTATTACATTAAAAACTGGTAGGTGTCATTAAGGTTTATTATTTGATTTTTTTCTACAGTTTTCTATTATAATCTATTACATAAATTTTATTTCCTTTACTGTTGATAGAAGGACACTTTCACTTTTTTAAAACCAAAAATCCTATTATACTCTTTAAGCTATGATTTTGTTTTTTCAGCATTTTTCTGTTTTCTGGTCACTTTAGTTATTAATAAATTGATAAGAAGACAGTTGTGCTGAAGGATAATTTGATTGCATTTTTTGCAGAGCTTGTCATTATTTCTGAATTTCTATTCAAAATGGAAAATTTAATTTGGGAATATATTATGTATTCATATATTCATGCACTACTGCAATGAAACAGAACTATCTCCTCTTTAAAAAAAATAGTACAGTTACTAAATTCAAGTAAATATTGCCCTATAAAACTCTGATTTGGTTGATGGAGTCTCCACGTTTCTTGGAAAATACTGACTGAATCAGAAGATGATGAAAACTTCAATTGGACCATGCATCATTATCAATTTAGTTTTGAAAAACACATTCCACAAATTATCATTATATAATCCACCATTTCTCCCCCCGTTCAAAATATGCAATTATACTAAGCATATTTAGCCTGAAGCCCTTAATTTTTATAAAAGTACGCACTAGCTCTGGCATGAATTGACTTGTCACTAGCATTGGCAGGTATTTTATTTCCACTTTAGCAGCTTGGTACTGCCTATCTCAACAAAGTTCAGGTAGGGCTTTCTGATTCTTAGAATGTCATCAGGGACCTAAGGATTACGTTGGGAGATCATTTAGCCCCAGTCATCTTCTGTCTTTATATTAATGACATACATTTGGGGTTTTTCTGAGAGCAGTGACTTCAGTCTTTTCACAAAAATACCTTTCTTTAATGTAAGTAATGCAGAAAATAATGAGTAAAGTCAAAGTGAATTAAATTATACCATCAACAATAATTCAAAGTGAAGTCATTGCCATGCTTAACAGTAGATAATAAGGGAAATTCTGGCATTAGGATGACTGGATTTAAATCTTTGTTTCTCCACATACTTGGGCAAATTACTTAGTATCACCATTGCTTAATTTTCTTAACTGTAAAATAAGCTTAAGACACGATAGATCACAAATTTGTGTTTAGGAGTAAATGAGAAAATGAGTAGGATTGTGCCTTGCACATAGTAAGTGCATAAAATTAGTGTTAATTTATGTTGATATCCATGTTATCACTACTCCATTTGCTTCTGCCTCATTGCTTCTCAGTTTCTGATTTTTGCTGCATGTAGTGTTACTATTCTTTCATAATTTATATATTTAATATTCTGTTTTGCAGCTATTATTCCCTTCAGTTGTCTAATTTGAGTTCTATGTTTAATTGGATTCAATATTCTGATTTGAGTTTTTGTTATTTCTTACCTTTAGTTTTGTAATGTTTACTTTCATAGTATTCTAGTTGGTCATCTATTCTTGGAGCTCCTTTTGAAAAATTTAACTGTGCTCTACCCGTTGTCTTTTATATATTACTCATGGAGATTTGCTTCATTTCCTTTTTCTTCCCCACAGATTGGATTTTTTATCTACCTTACCGTTTTAATTCAATATTTCTTTCTTTTTTCTTCTTCTCCTTTTTCTCATTTTTTCAAAAGAAAGATTATATGGTTATCGTACCATTATTTTCATAATGTTGATGTGTGATAATAGACTGTTCTACCAGCTCAATTTAATCTGAAAGATTGTAGGGAACTTTCTCCAGTAACGCTTTCACAAAGTTTTTGTTATTTTCTTTCACTTAGTCCTCTTTCTGGGTACTGTAGTTTGAGGACTGGATTTTGTTACCAACTCTTCTGTTGTTTCATGATGAAAAGCTAGGGAAAGGAGGGAACCTGAGGGGTCAAATATAGCCTTTGATGGGTGTTGGATTCTGACTCAACCTCTGGGATCCCATTAATTATCCTGCACCTAGGCTCACTCCTCAAGGTCAGGCACGCAGTCTACTCTTCCAGCTGTGGTGTATTTCTTATCCTTGCTCCTGCTGCTGTGTAGTGCAGAACACTGGAAAATGGTGAGCCCAAGTGTCAGCATCTTTGGTGAAATGTCAATAGGGGTTCTACCTGTCAATTTTTATACAATTTGAATAGTTACACAAGGATAATGTATACTTAGTACACTTCCTCTCATATTAGGGCAATAGTGAGACATTTTAAAATCTTATGTTTCTTTAGGAATGTTTCTAGGAGTCTGGAAAGATTTGAAGAGGCACATTTCATAAATGGTTATTAAATAATCTACTATTTCTCCCCACCCCTCAAAATATGAAATTATACTAAAATTATTTAGCCAGAGATCTTTAATTTAAAAAAAAAAAAAAGCTCTGGCTATTATATGAGAATACATCTTCATTTTATGTCCTTTTTTCCTCCTAAATTTATGATATGCCTAAGACATGACCTTTTCCTTAGTGGCTTTTGGCTGTATTTCTTTTACTATATTTTTTTCATTTCATTAGGTGTTGGCAAGGAGATTCTTTGATCCTGTCTTGTTTTACTTCAGTTTATTCACCCAGAAATACTCTTAATGTTATAGTAAAAGTATTTCTGAAATTTTAACTTTAAAACAATTCATGTAAAAAATATGCTTCCACATGTTTATAACAATTCCTAGTTATCCTTTATTGGTGTGGATCTCTAATAATTATTGCTAAAATTACTCTATCAAAATGAAGAATTTTTAATATAAATTCTAAAAACATTAATTTTGTATTTGTGTCCATCCAGAATCTTGATAATTTTTATTATAAATAATTAACCAATTAATTCTTCATATTATAGAAGTTAAATAGGCTTCTGAGAGTAATTGATCAAAAGATAATTTTGTGCTCCAAAGAATAAGATCATGTTTATAGTAGAAACTATCATAGTTTGAGAATTATACTATTATACTCTTCAAGGGTTCTACTCATGAAACTCTCTGTTGTCCCAAGTTGACTGGTTACTGATAAAGAAAAATATAAGAGGTTGTGAAGGGCCATGGTATCTTTTGGGAAATGCAGGGTCTTTAAAGGACCAACTATTCTTTCTCCTCTCCGGGTGGGTAGATGGGGACAGGGGACAGACAGTACATCGATTTGTTAGTAAACGGTGATTTTCTTTTGCCTAAATGTTATGAGTCATCAAACACCACCACCACCACCAAGATTATGCTCGTAGTGGGGACAGGAAGAAGATGGCAGAACTGAGATAAAGAGTGTCAGGGGTCAGCCCTCATCCCCAGTCTCTGGCATAGTAAAGATATGACTTAAATTTCCCTTGGTGTAGAGCCATCCTAGTGCTTTAAGTTTAAGTGACATTGATGAGTCTATGCCCCCTTCCCTAAGAGCATTGCTTGTCGGGAAGGAGTCATAGCAGCAGGAAGCTGTCTGGAGGAATTTCACCAGGAAAAAAAAAGCCATGCCTTAGCCAGATTTGCCTCAAGGGGATTGAATAGGGAGAGGAACTCCAGTACCCTCTAAATAACTTTAAAAAGACCCCCTGAGAATCAGCATTTGGACCCCAGATACATAGAGAACCAGGAGGTAATCAGCACTATTAAAAGAGAGGCAGCGACAGCTGAAAGGAAACCTGTTTTCTGTCAGAGTAATTTGACATAGAAAATATTGTCTATGCTCACATACCATTTTCAATAGTATATGTATCAAGGGATAAGGGAGGAAAAAAGAGGAATAAGAGCAGGTGATTTCTTCTCCTTATTCTAAGAAGCTGAAACTACTAGTCTAAGCTACACTGAAGGAACAGACAGAAGGTTTGAACAGGATAGGTGACAATTTTAATAATTAAAAGTGAGAAGTTATAGACGAGGCTTTTGTGTCATTAAGGAAACATGCTATTAAAAAAGCAACAGGGGGACGCCTGGGTGGCTCAGTCGGTTAAGCCACTGCCTTCGGCTCAGGTCATGGGATCGAGTCCCGCATTGGGTTCCTTGCTCAGTAGGGAGCCTGCTTCTCTCTCTGCCTCTGCCTGCCACTTTGCCTGCTTGTGCTCTCTGACAAATAAATAAATAAATAAATAATAAAAAAATAAAAAAAAAAAAACGCAACAGGGCCTCAATGGAGCACAGGTGGTAGTTTTTCTTGGAAAACAAAAACTCACATTCACTTCAATGTTGCTCCTGTCAAACCAGTTATATACCATTTTGCTGAAAAAGAATTCCACAAACCATTCTAGTAAATAAATGTCTGAATTACCGAAACTTAGAAGATACTGAAATTTCACCAAAGTAAAACCCCATTCAACATAAAGAGACTTCTATGCCACTTCCAAAAAGCTTCTTTACCACTTAGCTGTGGTCCCTCTACTTTTCTACCCTGTATAAGCACTTTAAATATAAGCATAAATTAAATTCCCATCACTAGTCAAATTTTACATCCAGTTGGTAGGGGTTTGACTTATACGTACAATGAAGTGCTTCAATATATACCAATACTACTCTGTGATTGCATGCTAGTTTTGAGACAAAACTGGATTATTGATAAAAATGTAATTTTCACATGTTCTTTAAGATACTAGAAAATAATTGAAAGACATATAACAGTCTGTAAAGTCCAAACCTACTTTATCTAATAGCAAACCTTAAATTTTGGAAATGTGATTCTTAACTACAGCTAAAAACAAATATATGTGGCAAATACCACCAATACTTACTGATTTAGTGAGTTTGAGGTCTGTAGACACTCCAAGTTCAGAAAATCATTTGAAATTACACAATACATTTGAAGAGGCTTTTGCTCTAAGATCCAGCAGTACCACTTTCAGGTATCTATGCTAGAAAATTCTGATTGTACAGAACAAGAGACATATGCAAGAGCCCTCATGTCATTGTCCATAATAATAAAAAAAGGCAGAAGAAGAAACAAAATTAATTTCCATAAAGAGGACAATGATTATATCAACTGAGGTATATTTACAATGGGAGACACTATATGAAAATACATAACCTACAGGTACAACCAACAACACAGAGAAGTCTCAGAAATAAAATGTTGAGTGCAAAAAGGAAGACTCTAAACAGTGTAATGCCTTCTTTTAAGTCTCAAAACAAGCAAAACTAGAGGAAATATTCTGCGACTACAAAGAAATATGTGATAAATTTAGTTTTCTAAGGGAACGCTAAAGCACAAAAATAAAAGCTAGTGGTTCATGGGTGGGACATAGCATGGCAGGGAAGGAGTAAGGAGGGGTATGTAGAGGGTACTCAGATTGGATTAGACTCAATAATATTGGGGTTGTTCTGATTTATATTTTGGAGAGTTCAAGGATATTTAATTTTATTATCACAATTCAGAATGGACAAACCTATGGCAGACAGACCTTATAGTAGCCCTGATTCCTACCCCCAGGTGTTTCATGTCCATGTAAACTCTCCTTGAGTATGTGGGACTTGTGACTTGCTTCTAACTCATAAAATATGGCAAAAGGATGGCATGTCACTATGAGAACTATATTATAAAGCAAGTCCCTACAGCTCTTTATCTTTAGTTTGTCAGGGCTAATCTTGGAACTTTCTCCTTCCATATAAATTTGATAAACAGCTTGTGAAATCATCACATTCAATTGCACTTTCAAAATTCCTGATATGATTTTTATTGAAATTATATTAATTCTACAGAGTAATCTGATGAGAAATAACATCTTTATGACAATGAGTCTTCCTGTTTATGAAGTAAATCTCTAAATTTATTAGGTCTCCTTTAATGTTTTACAATATTTTTTTTATAATTTTATCCATTATTGTTTTGTATGTCTTTTGTTAGATTTGCTTTGAGATGCTTTATGTTTTTTGTTGCCATTGAAATCATCTTATTTATTACAATTTAAGTGTACTTTCATTAACTCTTTTTCCTGATTTGCTTGCGTATTTCACATAGACCCATCATCTGCTAGTATTAGTCACTTTATCTCTTGCTTTCCAATATTTATATTTTAATACATTTCTTATTATTACTGTACTAAAACCTTCAATATGAAGTGAACAGAAATAGTAGGAGCAGACAATATTCTTTTTTTTAAACTTTTTAAAAATTAACATATAATGTATTATTAGCCCCAGGGGTACAGGTCTTTATGTCATCAGGCTTACACACTTCCCAGCACTCACCATAACATACACCCTCCCCAATGTCCATAACCCAACCACCCTCTCCCTACCCTTCTTCTCCTGGCAACCCTCAGCTTGTTTTGTGAGATTAAGAGTCTCTTATAGTATGTTTCTGTCCCAATTCCATCTTATTTTTTTCCCTTCCCTACTACCCAAAACCCCCACTTTGCCTCTCAAATTCCTCATGTCAGGGACATCATATGATAATTGTCTTTATCTGACTTATGTCACTCAGAATACCCTCTAGTTCCATACATGTTGTTGCAAACAGCAAGATTTCATTTCTTTTGATGGCTGCATAGTATTCCATTGTATATATGTACCACCTCTTCATTATCCATTCATCTGTTGATGGACATCTAGGTTCTTTCCATAGTTTGGCTATTGTGGATATTGCTGCTATAAACATTCGGGAGCACGTGCCCCTTTGGATCACTACATTTGTATATTTATGGTAAATACCGAGTAGTGCGATTGCTGAGTCGTAGGGTAGCTCTATTTTCAACTTTTTGAGGAACGTCCATACTGTTTTCCAGAGTGGCTGCACCAGCTTGCATTCCCACCAACAGTGTAGGAGGGTTCCCCTTTCTCCACATCCTCGCCAGCATCTGCCATTTCCTCACTCATTAATTTTAGTCATTCTGATTGGTGTGAGGTAGTATCTCATTGTGGTTTTGATTTGTATTTCCCTATGCCAAGTGATGTGGAGCACTTTTTCATGTGTCTGTTGGCCATTTGGATGTCTTCTTGGAGCAAACAATATTCTTACATTAATCCTGAATTTCAAAGAACTGCCTCTAATTTCTCAATGTGTAAGGATGATATTCCCTGTTTATTTAACTGTTACTCTTTACAGACTAATGAAAGCTTCACCAACATTCTTTTTGGCAAAAGTTTGTTTTTTAAATTTGTTTTCTTCTTTCAAAATCTAGAAGTTGAATATATGGAAAGTCTTTGTGTATCTTATGACATTAAGTTTTTCTATAGTAATCTATAATAATCTATAGTAATCTATAGTAATATCTGAATGATACATTCAGATATTCAACACCTGGGTGCCTCAATTGGTTAAGTGTCTGCCTTTAGTTCAGGTCATGATCCCAAGGTCCTGTGATTTTGAGTCCAACATCAAGCTTCCTGCTCAGCAGGATATTTGCTTCTTCCTTTCCCCCTGCATCCCCCACCTCCCCATTTGTGTGCTCTCTCTTTACAAAAAAAAAAAAATAAATAAGTGATATGCGTTAATTTTTTTTTGTCATGATAAGCTCCTTTGCATTCTTGGAATAAATCTAATTTTTTTATGCTTGGTTGAAATGTTTGTCATTTTACTATTCTTTACTTATTTATTATTTATTTATTATGTATATAATAAATAATTATATATAATATATGTATTATATATAATATATATAAATATATATATTTACTTATTTATTATTTACTATTATTATCATATTGGTTTCAAGGATAGTCTTGTCTCATATATATAGAGGTTAATATGATTCTCTCTTTTCTATTTTAGAAGAGACTTAGGATACTGAAATCATTTTCCTCGAAGGTTTATTAGAAATCCTTTGTAATGATTTGCCCCTGATGATTGTTGTTTTCTGTGTGTTGGGAGAAGATTTTAACTGCTGATTTAATTTATTTAGTGATTATGGAAATATTCTGACTTCTTGTTTATTTTGTGGTATTCTTAATTTTTATTTTTATTTTTAGCCATTTGGCTACTCTTCAGAGAACTGAAAATTCCAAGTAGCAGCGTGACATAGATTACAGAGGCACCAATGCTCTTGTCACAATAGAGCAAAATAATGCACTATTAGGCAGGAAGAAATGCAGAAACAAATGATTGGAAGAAAAAAATAGCTAAAGAAATAGAAGTTGAAAATTTTCCATTTACAGAAACCAATAACCAAAGGAAAGCCACACTCAAATAAAAACACTCATATAAAAATCCCAAATAAGACCTCTCCATTGAGTCAAGTTTCTGAGCATAGAATCATAACACAGGTGGGGCTGGGGCTTACCAGTCTGCCCAAGCTGATTCTGTGCCACTCTTACTGACTTTACAATGGAAATGTTTCCCATCATCCTGGAGCAGAGATGAAATCCAGGGCCTGCTGTTTGGCTGCTGCAACATATGGATGTCCCAAATCCACCATGAATACCACTCGTGGGCCATCCTCTACTAAATCGTCATGGACTGCAGTATGCAGAAAGAGTCATCAAAGAGGGGGCAGCATCCTTCCACCCAGCACTGGGGCTCACTTCCCACCACCAGCTTACAGCCACTTGGGAGTTTTCAGACCTAAATGAGCATCAGGTACAGATGTCAGTGCATCCCTTGTCTTCTGTTACCACTGTCTCAGGGCTGTGCTTATCTCTTCTTTGTTATATAATCCTGGTTGCTGGGATTATCTTTCTATATTGGTGATTGTAGAGATTCTGCTCTTTTGTCAAATCTGGAAATTTTTCATCTATAATTTCTGCTGATATTGTTGTTCTAATTTCTATTTTTCTATATTCTATATTTTTCTATATTCTATTTCTATTCTAATTTCTAACTTCTATTCTCTTTTTCTGGAACTCAGATTAAATATATGGTAGATCTCCTTGTATCCCCCATGTCTCTTAACCTTCTTTTCACGTTTCCATATCTGTTTCTTTGCATGACATTTGAATAGTTTCTGCATATCTATTTTCCTGTTCATTATTGTTTCTTTAGCTGAGTTTGGTTTATTTAACCCACCCACGGAGATTTTAATTTCTACAATTGCATTTTTATTTTCAGAACCTATATTTAGTTTCTTCTTTAAAGAATTGCTTTTTTTATTGCCTTTGCTCTTTCTTTCTTTCTTTCTGAGAGAGAGAGAGAGAGAGAGAGAAAGGCAGGGGAGGGACAAAGGGAGAGAGAGAATCTCAAACAGGCTCCATGCCAAATGCAGAGCCGGATGTGGGGCTTGATCCCTCGACCCTGAGATCATGACTTGAGCCAAATCCAAGAACTGGATGCTTAACCAGCTGAGCCACCCACATGCCCTTCATTGGTCTTTTTCTTTATTTCATAATTTCCTCATGATTTTTATATATTATTACTTTATATTTTATAATTAATAATTTCACAGGATCTGAGATCATGGGTAGATCTAAATTTATTATTTATTATTTATGGTTTTGCTTTCATTCCTATTTCATTGTGGCTTATGTCCTTTTTCATTTTTTAACATTTATTTTTATTGTTGAACTATATTTTGCTTGAATTATTTTGTGGGATACAAAAGCATATGTTGGGTATTTTTTCTACCAGAGAGAATTTATAATGGGTTTTGCCTGTTGAGATGTTACTATCCTGAAAGCAATTTCTCTTGTCATGAGGAATCAAGAACATAGAGTTTTCTGGCTGAAATTTCTGTGTTTGCTGTGCCCTTAATTCTGTAAGGCTTATACACTGTTTTGTGTTTCTGGAAAATATACTCCCTTTGCATGTGCTAACCATTCACAGTTCTCTGCTCCAATTTCAACTTGCTGTTATTTGTTTGCTTCTGTTTTTGGTCCATGGAGACTTCTTTATTTTCTACTGAACTGAGGAATGTAGTTAAAGGTAAGAATATTGGCAGAATCTAGTTATATTTTAGTGGGAGAGTCACTTAAAGGACAGTCTTCCTTACTTAAGTGGAAGTCTTGTGACATTTTTTGATCTGGTCTATGTGCCTTGAAAAATACTGTGGTAACTTCACCTTCCAATCATATTAATATGTACAGACTCTATAAATATCACAGTCTTTCTCATTGCATTGCCTACTTCCAAAATTTGGATCTAAAATACTGTGTGCAACATGATGGCTTTTTACTGCATTATCTCACATAAGCTGAAACTGTTTCCCAGAATTCCTTCCTTCATAGGGTGCTTGATCGTAAGGGAAATTTGCATGGAATCTGAAAGGCAGAAGTGAAGCAACAACAATTATAATCACAAAGTTGGTGCAGTGCCCCAGGCATCACTGCAGGTCATTAATGTTGAGATTGATTTGCAGACTCACCTCATTGAAGGATGGCACAACCTAATATCAGCCCCTTTTGTTTCTGCTAGATCTTGTTTTTTACTTTCTCTGACACCCAGACCGGGCACGTATACAGCTGTGCTGAAGGGCACAGGCTTTTGTTCAGTCACATTGTTAGAGTTTGATGCACTGACAGACCTGGATTCCAGATTGTCCTTGTAGGATTCAGTTTGTCCTCATTGCTTCCATTGTCCTGTGGGATCGAGGTTATCCATACTTCTCTCTTGCTTCTAGGTTGTCCAATATGTATACTTATTTTCATAAGAGTCTTTTATAATCCTTTATTTTTCTATGGTGTTGGCTATTACCTCTCCCCTTTCATTTCTGATTTTATTGATTTAGTCCTCTCTCTCTTTTCCTGATGAATCTGGCTAAAGATTTACCAATTTTATCTTTTTGAAGAATCATCTCTTGGTTTCTTTGAACTTTGCTATGGGGTTTTTAGTATCTCTTTCATTTATTTCCAATCCAACATTTATTATTTCTTTCCTTTTAGTAACTATTCATACTTCTCTTCACTCTGCATTTTGATTTTTCCCCCAAATGTTCAACTTTCTGGCTTATTATGACTTCAGGCCCACCACAAGGAAAGAGACAACAGCCTTCAGTAAATTTCTTCATTGCCATTGGTTGGTGACTTTGCTGAGTTTTATCTGATCACCCACTGCCTCCTTCAGAACTATTTTCCCACCCATTCCTTTTATCCTGCAAAGTCTAATACCTATAATACATTTCTTATTCTGTTCCTCTTAGTGCTTCTGCTTCCCTGAGCAAGCTCTAGCTAATATAGAAATGATTAAAATCAGGAAAACATTGAAGATTAGTTTGGTGTCGTTGTCAAGAAAAGCAAATGTTTTGGAATATATACTTTTGTTTGGATCCTGGTTCTTCTCTCTACCTTCCCTTTCACCTTGAGCAATTTATTAAAACTTTTGAAGGCTTAGCTGCCTAAACTTCAAAACAATCCCAATTATAAAATGGTACTATGACAATTATGAGAACATGCACTTAGCACAATTTCTGGGACATAGTACACCCTGAATGAATGTTACTTATTATTATCATCATTTATTATTAATTTATTAGAACCCAAAAGGAGTTTACTGTATTACCAGCTATATTCACTAATGACTCTAGCAATGAAGTGAAATCTAGATTAGACCGGTATTTAATTGCAGAATCTCAAAATTTCTGATATTACCTTTAAAATTCATGTTTAAAATATACCTGGTACCTATTTTTTCTGTCTAAGCTCAACTATGATGAAGTATTTGAATCCAAGTGTGAAAATGTTTAATAGCCATCGCAGTCAATATGCTCTGGTAGGTTTATTCTGATTTTCTACTGAAGACACATATAATTTCTGTGAAATAATTATTGTAACTTATGTCATTTGGCCATATTTTAACTCTTTACTACTTGTTAATATATTGTTTAAAACATTTAGACATAATTTTAATTATATAAGTGATTATTTGTATGTATTAGAGAAGGAATATTAAAAAGTAATTATTTTTATTACAGTATAAGATAACAAAATAATTTACTATTTCCAACTTAAAAGTTATAGCAGCATATTATTTATATTATTTTAGATTTAATGAACCATGGAAAGTTATGATTAAGTTAGGGAAAGCATTTTTATTCATGATCATGCGTTTTAAGAGGTATATTAAAATGTAAGAATGGATTATATAATTAAAGCCACAGAAAAACATAGAGTCCATTCATAAGATCATAAAGAGTGCTAGCCTAGGCACTATCTTTCATTTTGGACTCAACCCCACCAATGCAACTAACACACAAAATTACAATAAGTCTTCATGCTAGATTCTTATTTGTCAACGTCTTTTCCTTTCTGTCTTTCTGTGCATACACACACACACACACACACACTTGAGATTTTCAGCAAGTCACCAGTTTTGTAAATTTAGTAGTTTTATATTCCATCCAATCTAATCATATTCCAATCAACTAAGAGAGTTAGAAAAAAAGAATCACGTCTCCTGGAACAAAACCTTTTATGTTAGACCATTTGTTTAAGTATTTGTAATATTTGAGAAATTAAGCATTATGTTTTGAACTTTGAGAACAAGAATTACTACACTGCTAAAATGTTACCTTATAATAAAAAGGAATTAGAATTTATTTATAGAAGACCTGGTTAGGTTTACTCTTAACTGATTACAATAATGCCCTTGAGGAGTCCTGTAACAAAATACAGTCTGAATAATATAACGAGGCTCATTTTTACCAACTAAAAACTAATGCATGTTAAAACTTTATGCAAATATGAAGTAGATACATGGAAGGTAAATTGTATTCTGTCTTAAGATGGATGTGCTGTTAGACCAAATATGTTCAATTTATTAGGTAAACCTGCATATTTTGAATACCTTTAGTGGGATGTGGCAGACTGAGACAGAATGAAATCTGGAAATAGAATCACAGGAATGGGGTTCCAATTCCACTTGAAAAGCAGAACACTATAGAGAATATGAAGACAGGCAACACTCGGGAAGCAGGCATTATAATTGATACAATATTAAGAAAGTTCCAAGCATCTTTATAGGCTGGTGGAGAGAGGCTACAGAAATTTCAAGACCAGTGAGATATAGTAATTTCAGTGCAAGAAACATCTATCAACAGGCATTAGGACACAAGTCCTGAGAATTGGAGCCAACCATAGGATCTCAACTCCTGAAAGTATTATCAAGACTAAGAGGAAACCATCAGGTCTAGAAAAAAAGTAATAGACCGGTATCAATAGTGATTGATCAACTGATCAGGTAATGGTATAAATGATCAAAATGTGGTTGATGATCATGGAATTTATTCCTGCCCTTAAACTTGGATAAATAGAGATCTTTGCCCTACTTCATGTGCCTTAGATACCGTATATTGCACAGACTTCCCGTTTATACAAATACAAGAATGTTTTTAAAGAAAATATCTTGGGATAGAATTGTATGGAATAGATTTCTGGGGGAAATAGCAGAGTAGGAGGATTCTAAGCTCACTTCTTCCTACTGATAACACCTAGATAACACCCACATCAGTGCAAATGACACAGAAAATGACCCAAAGACTGGCAGAACAGACTCTCCACAGCTAAATGTAGAGGAATCCCACACTGAAAAGAGATGCAGTCAGGAGACAAACTGACCGATGGGACTGTCTATGGGAAGAACATCGCAGGCATGGAGAAGGGAGAGGAAAAGACCCCACCCCAGGCACCCAAAGCACCCCAGGTATGGGAATCTGCACTGGGAAGATGAATCCCCATTATATTTGCCTTTGAAAATCAGATGGGGCTTAACTTCTTAGTTCTTACAGTCAGTGGGGCTTAATACCTAGAACCTGAAAAATCAGCAGACTCTGTGAGAACTAGAGGGCAATGGGAAATGAATTTCCTTATGAGACAGCTTTGCTGAGATACAGCATAAAAGCAGGAGTTCCAAAAATGCCTGGTGTATATGGGAGGGAAATTTGTTTATTAATCTTAGAGACTGTACTGGAGGGTCAGGGATCTTTAGGAAAATTCGCCAAGAACAAAAGAGCTAGCAAGCCCATTTCCTTCCCCCACCTACCTCCCTGACAACCCTCCCAACCCCCATCAAACTAGATATAGGGACACATTCAGGAACCAGTACAAATACTTCCTACCTAGCTTGTTAAGAACATACCCAATGCCATGGTCTTCTGCTGACATGCCCCCTCCAACACGCCCTTAGCAGGAGCCCTTCCAAAATGGTGCCACAGTGTGGCAGTTTGCAAATGTATGTATTGTATTACATACATTACTTACTCAGAAAAAAAATTCATATTTCAAGAAAACATGCTTGTATTACTATTATAAACTATGTCTTTTAGCTTTCATTTTCTAATCTTTTACTACTGATATGGAGAAGCACAACTGAATTTTATACATTGATCTTTTAACAGGTAACCTTTTTAAAGTCTTCTGTTTATTCTAATGATTTATCCTTTGATTCTTTTGTGTTTTTTACATAGGCAGTCATGTCTTCTGCAAATTATGATAGCTTTATAGACAATCCAGTCTTTATATACATATATATTTTTCTATTCTGAGTATGCTTACTAGAGTCTCCAACATGATATTAAATAGAGGCTGAGAGAGGAGATACTTTAGCTCAGGTCCTGCAGAAAGTAAACTTGAAAGGGTATTCCTTATTTAAGGTTAAAGCCCACAAAGGAAGAGTGACAAATAAAAGGAAATGAAGCAAGTAAGATGTTAACCCCCCAAAATAATAATAATAAATAAACATAATGTATTATAGTGAGCCACAATGAGACCTAGAAGATTGTTCCTTACATGTGTTAGCTTGGCAAGTAGGTCTGTTCAAGAACATTTCAGGATCTTCTCCAGGAGAGAGAGGAGAATTTATCTAGCTCCTTTCTGCCACCCCCCACCCACTTTTCATTGGGCAAGATCCATTAATAATTGAACTCCTGGTTTATATAATCTGGTGACTGCTCTGGAAGCCAGATCCCATGTCAAAGGCTATGTGGTATTTTTCCTAAGTCTGAAAATGGAGGTGTATTAACCAAGCGGGAAGAAGAGGGTCAAGGGAATCTGAGAAGTCCCACAGGCTTGTAACTCAATAGAGTCAACATCTTTATTCTGTCTTTTATTTTATGGTCTGACTTAAACATTTATCTTTGGCTTTATATTTGCTATATGATTCAATACATACATCATATCAGATTAAAGATATTCCTTTCTATTCTAAGATAGAGTTTTCATCAAGATTCAATGTTACAAGATATAAAGATGCCAATTAAGCATATAAAAATATACTCCATATATCATCAGGAAAATATAAATTAGAACAAAAATGAAATACTATTACACACCTATTAGAATGGCCAAAATCTGGAACACTGACACCAAATGCTAGTGAAGATGTGGAGCAATAGGAATGAATCATCATTCATTGCTGGTGGGAATGCAAAGTCCTATAGTCAGTTTGGAAGTCAGTTTGGTGGTTTCTTACAAAACTGAACATACTCTTATCATAATTTCTAGCAATTGTATTTCATGATATTTACCTAAAGGAGTTAAAAACATATGTTTGCACAAAAGACTGAACATGAATGTTTACAGCAGCCTTATTAATAATTGTCAAAACTTGGAAGCAACCAAGATATCCTTCAGTAGGTAAATGGATAAATAAAACTGCAGTACACCCAGGCATTGAAATATTATTCAACACTAAAAAGAAATGAGCTATCGAGCCATGAAAAGATATGGAGTCAACTTAAATGCTTAATACTAAGTGAAAGAAGCCAATATGAAATGTCTACATACTGTATGATTCCAAATATATGACATTCTAAAAAGTAAAAAATATAGAGACAGTAAAAAAATCTTTGTTTGCCTCGGGTTTTGGGGTGGAAACACCGAGGATTTTTATGGCAGTGAAAATTCTCCGTATGATATTACAGTGATGGACAAATGTCATTTTATGTTTGCTCAGACTCATAGAATATACAACACCAAGAGTGAGCCATCATGTAAACTATGGACTTTAGGCTATTATGATGTGTCAATGCAGAGTCATCAATTGTAACAACTATACTACTCCAGTGGTTGGTAATGGGGGAGGGTGTGCATGAGGGGGCAGGAGGAACATCGGAAATGTTTGTACTTTCTGCTCCATTTTTTTCTGTCAACTTAAAATTGCTCTAGAGAAATAGTCTCTTAAGAAAAGAATGTTGGATTTTATCAGATTAAAATTACATTACATACATATTATTTGGGGGCACTTATTTTTCTTCCTCTGTGAAACAACTGTTTCTGTCTTTTGTCATTTTTTCATAGTGCTAATTGTAAAATATTTACTTATTTGGGGTAGTTCTACATGTGTACCAAAGAGTCATCTGCTATCAAGTTTACCATTTGAATTTAGCATCTACTTTCGATTATATAAATACTAGATATATTACAAAAGTGACATCACTGAATAAGTGATGGACTATTCAATACCTGGTACTGAATGATTAATAGTGCATAGTTTAAAAATGAAATTAACTTTTTAAAGTTGGGACTTATTCATAGAGGTTTAAAAAAACATATACAGAATCTGAAGACTAATTACAAGAAGGAAGTATCACCCTAAGAAATAAGCACCGCCAGTGTCTTAGAAACAACCTATGTATCATTAACCAATTCCATCTCTTCCTTCATCCTTAAAGGGACCCCCTTTTGTTTTTTTAATATTTTATTTATTTATTTGACAGAAAGAGAGAGAGAGCACAAGCAAAGGGAGAAGGCAGAGGGAGAGGGAGAACCAGGCTCCTCACTGACCAGGGAGCTGGATGCGGGGTTCGATCCCAGGACCCTGGGACCATGACCTGAGCTAAAGGCAGACACTTAACAACTGAGCCACCCAGGCCCCTCCCCATCCTGATTATTACAATAATTCCTTTCAAGTTTTCTACCAAGGTTTGTATCTAAAATCATTAAACTACACAGACTTGTCTATTCTTACTTTATGTAAATAACATCTTGATGATTCCATTATTTACTAGCTGCCATAAAACCACAGGCCCCTTTCTTTTCCTTCAGTTGTTTCTTATTAAAGAATGTTCCCCTATCCTGCAAAAACCTTAATAAAATCATCTCCTTAATGCATTTTGTCCTCCACAAGACACACATACATACACACACACATCTTAGAGGATGAGAGGAGAGGAAATGTTTTGAACAAGAAAAAAATAAGTAGATTTATCTATACCAATAATAGTTTTGTATGGTTATGTGACATCAATGTTGAGATAGTTTTCATTATGATTTCACTGTTATGTGGAATTTAAGAAACAAGGCAGAGGATCATAGGGGAAAAGAGGAAAAAATGAAACAAGATGAAACCAGAGAGGAAGACAAACCATAAGAGACTCTTGACCATAAAAAAACAAACTGAGGGTTGCTAGAGGGAAGGGGGGGTAGAAGGATGGGGTAAGTGGGTGATGGACATTGGGGAGGGTATGTGTTGTAATGAGCACTAGGTATTATATAAGACTGATGAATCACAGACCTGTACCCCTGAAACAAATAATACATTGTATATTAATTAATTGAATTTAAAAAAAAGATAGTTTTCAAAGAAGGTAAAGCTTATGACTCCCATCAGATATAAATAGATTCTCATCAGATATAAATATGAATGTATGCTAGATATATTTTTAATTCTTAATGAGGAAGCCAAGAAATGTTATCATGGGTTCAAAAGAGAATCTAAGGAACAGAAACATTTATAGATCAGGAATATTAAAATGAATGTATAAATGGAGACAAAATGAACTTCTTCCACAGTGGGAAAAGGAAGTCAACTGAACTGCTGCTTGACAAGGCAGAGTTTGCATGTCTAAACACAGGGATGTTTTTCCATGCTCTTGGATATCTACAAATTATAGATTTATATAACAGCATCTATAAAAGCAAATCTCATAAAGCTGAATGTTGTCCTATAGACAATGCATGGTTTTTCATTGAAATGGTAATTTTTCTTATAGTGACATCAGTCTTTTTGTCCTGTTCACTTAGAAGATCAATATTGTCACATTTAACACAACAGACTATGCGTGATGAACACTGCAATGTTATTTTTCTTCCTTTTTGCTATTAGGTCTCCTTTCAAATCATGAGAATGCCCATATTAGCCTTTCTCTATTACATTTTATGTTCCACTCACTGTGCAGCATGTCCAACCTCATTTAATTCCTTTTTCTCATAAACCTGTTCACACTTGACGTTTCTTCCCGCAAGTTAAGACTTTGTAGTGCTTCAGTAGTTCAGAGCCAGAGAGGCAGAGAAAGACCCTCTTTGCTTGACAAATGATGTATTTCAAGAACAGACATGATAGCCATTATTGAACGATTGCTATGTGAATTTGTAACTTGGGCATTTAGAGGTGGTTTTTTTGTTTTTTGTTTTTTGTTTTTTTAATGGTTGACATACCTCCTTGCTACAATTGTAGGGCTCCTGTTTCAAGACTCCTCTTGTTTATCATATTTGAAAGCCCTTTTCAGAGATGAAGACATTTTAATTTTATTTCAGGGGAAGGTTTTTACGTAAGCAATTATGGGTCACTTCTGAATTTTATTTTAAGTCATCATTAACTGAGAATACCAGGTTTACTAATTTGTTTTAGTACTGTATACGAGCAGGTTCCACTACCTCTCACCATCCATCTAATACCCTTCTCCCTGAGTTAATTTCCTCATATTTTAGGTGGTTTGGGTTATTTATTTGTCTTAAAAATTCAAAATCCATTTTTTTTCCCTAAGTGGCAACTGAAGTCATTTGCACAGAGCTCGTGAGCTCCTATGTGCTGTTGGATAATCAAGGATTGAGAGAGAGCATGGATTTTACTTCTCATCTCTACCACTTTGTAATTACACAGATTCTTGAAGTGTTAGTTTCTTCTTCTTCTTTTTTTTTAAGATTTTATTTTTAAGTAATTTCTACACCCAACATGGCTGGAATTCACGACCCACATGCTTTTCTGACTGAGCCCGCAAGGTGCCCTCGTGTTAGCTTCTTCTGTCAAATTGGAAACAAAGCTAAGGGATAGTCCCTGTAAAGTGCTTCATACAGTGGTCATTAAATAATAAAAGCTAAATAATTATTAGCTATTATTATATCACAATGTCTGTCCACCCCTTTCCCTTGCTCCTGGGCCCTTCTATATCCTTGAATATAAAATTAGAAGACTAGTACTTTTGGAGAAAATAATAGTAATGTAATAATAGCTGATATTTACTGAGAATTAACTATACATAATTCAACACACAAATTATTATTTTTATGTCTCTAAATGGAAATTTTTTCCCTGACTAAAAAGCAAACTTTATTCATAATTTAATCTTTTTAAAATAACAACTTGGGATATAATTCACATACCATACAACACACATATTCAAAATACAATTCGGTAGTGTTTAGTATATGGAGCTATGCCACCATTACCAACATCAACTCTACAACATTTTTATAACCCCCCAAAACTTCATACTCAGCAGTTGTCCCTAACCCCCAGTGCTAGGCAACCACTAATCTACTCCCTCTTTATATAGATTTACCTACTTTGGACATTGTATATAAATGAAAGCATATAATATGTGGTTTTTTGTGTCCTGTTCCCTTTACCTAGAATAATGTTTTCAAGGTTCATGCATGTTGTAGCATATATCAGTACTTCATTTCTCTCTTTTTTGAAGATTTTATTTATTTGAAAGAGGGAGAGAGAACACAAGCAGGGGGAGCAGCAGAGGGAGAGGGGGAAGCAGACTCCTCACTGAGCAGGGTGCCAGACATGGGGCTTGACCCCAGGACCCTGGGATCATGACCTGAGCTGAAGGCAGATGCTTAACCAACTGAGCCACCCAGGCACCCTTTCATTTCTTTTTTATTAATGAATATTATTTCGCGATAGAGGTATACCACATTTTGTTTATTTACTTTTTAGCTCATGGACGTTTAAGTTGTTTCAATTTCTAGCTGTTATGAATAAAAATGCTGCAGTGAATATTTGTATACAAGTTTTTTGTGGTCACACGTTTTCATTTCCACTAGGTATATACCTAGGAATAGAATTGCTGGGTAATATGATAAATCTATATATAATCTTTTATGTTTTATTAAAATTTGTTGACACCACCCCAAAACTATGCATAACTACTGTATACAACTTGGTGAATTTGGAGGTAAGTGTATACCCATGAAACTATCATAATAGTTTATGCCACAAAACTGTCCATTACCTCCAAAAAGTTTCCTCTCATCCTTTTATTATTATTATTATTATTTTGGGATAAGAACACTAAACATAAGATCTACCTTATTAGCAAGTTTTAAAGTATTTAACACATAGTTTATATTAAATGGGAAGAAGAAGATAAAGTTCAGATAGAATAAGATTGCTAACATTTGAATTTAAGATTGGGAGTTTATCCTGAGTTATTCAGGATTCTTACATGGTCCATAAGTGAGGAAGAAGGAAGCAGGAGAGTCAAAATGAAAGAGACAGTTTTTCCATGAGAAAGATTAACTGGCCATTGTTAGCTTTGAAGAAATAAGGGGGTCTCTAGATGCTTGAAAGTTCTAGAAAATGGATTATCTCATAGATTTGGGAAAATAACCCCAGCTGCCAACCCCCAGTCTTAGACAACCACTAATCCGCTCTCTTGAGTCGATTTTACCCTCATGAGGTCCAGAACTAGCGGATAATATATTTGCATTATTTTAGGCCGGTAAATGTATACTAGTTTATTATAGCAGCAATAGAAAACTAATTAAAATGGCTTGTGTTAGAATAGGGGCAGGGGTATAAAGAGGAGTAAAGAGTATGGGGAGATTTCTTTGGAACTAGGTTCTATAAAACATGATGATGGATTAGATAGGGTGGAGGTGGGAGTACAAGATATAAATCAAAATTTTCTTCAGAAATGGGCTTTAAAAATTTCAAATGTTTAACATGATATAGACCAGGAGTTGGCAAAGTTTTCTGTAAAGGGTTAGAGAATAAATATTTTAAGCTTTGTCAGCCAAATGGTCTCTGCTGCAGGTGCTGGATACTATTACTGCAGTGGGAAAGCAGTCAGAGATAATACAAAAACAGATGGGCATGGCTCTGTCAGAGTAAGTGCTGATTCACAAAGTCAGACTAAACAGATATGCACCATGGTGTAGGGTGTTCCAATCTCTGATGTAGCCTCTATTTTCTTTAAAAAAAAAAAAAAGTATACCTCTTCACAGAGATGGCACCAATAGGAAATAAAAAGAAAGTGCTTCATTATAAAAGACATTGCAACGTAAACCAATAGGATTATAAGTGTGATTTATTACTACTATCATTAGTAGTTAACATTTTTTAACTAGTTAACATTGGTTGCACGTTTAACACATTAAGAATTTTTTAATGTATTATGTCACTTAAGCTCCTCAGAACCCAATGAGCTACTTATTACCATTATCCTTGGTTTTACAAATGAGGTAACTGAGGATTAGGGCATTAGTAAATAACCAAGGATTAGAAAGAATATTTCTTGTTAAACAACTTTTAATAAGCATCAGAGTTGTGATTTTGATCCAAATGTGCCAAACTGAAGTCCAACCAACCAATCACCTCAGCACTATACCGCGGTTTGCGTCAATATTAATGAGGCCTCTTGGTCAACTCTCTCTAAGAATTATATGAATGTTTTTAAGAATATAAAATATATAGGGGCGCCTGGGTGGCTCAGTGGGTTAGGCCTCAGTGGGTTAGGGTTGTGATCTCAGGGTCCTGGGAAGGAGCCCCACGTCAGGCTCTCTGCTCAGCGGGGAACCTGCTTCCCTTCCTCTCTCTCTGCCCACCTCTCTGACTACTTATGATCTCTCTGTGAAAGAAAGAGAAAGAGAAAGAAAGAAAGAAAGAAAGAAAGAAAGAAAGAAAGAAAGAAAGAAAGAAAGAGAAAGAAAGAAAGAAAGAAAGAAAGAAAGAAAGAAAGAAAGAAAGAAAGAAAGAAAGAAAATATAAAATATATAAATTTTGGAATGCTCCAAGGAGGTTCTGACAAATCTAATAAGATTTCCTTTTAAAATTACAAATCCTGGACTTGTGAAAACCTCACATTTGACTCAGGCATATTTTTAAACAGACATAATTAGGATATAGCTACTTTTGGTTTATATAAAGAATGGAAATACATTCACTTACACTTTGTAGAAAAGACACACAGATCTGGGAAGTATATTATAATCCTAAATACTGTTTAACTGTCAAGAAAAAGGGGACCATAACTTAGCCTGTATTACCATTCAGTACCCTCAAAATCACTTCTTCTATTTCTAGAGCAATTCTACTTTAAAACACTTCTCTGCTTCTTTTGTTCTTTTAAGACATTCATGTATTTTTCAACTGTTTCATAAGCCTCTCTGAGGAATCAATCTGTGACCCAAGTGAAACTTACTATTAAAATGGCTGATTTTATTTGTTTATTTTTTAATTGTATTTGTGTGAGAGGGACTGAGAGAAGGAGCAGGGAAGGGGCAGAGGCAGATGGAGAAACAGGCTCCCTGCTAAGCAGGGAGCCTGATGCAGGACTAGATCCCAGAACCCTGGGATCATGAACTGAGCCGAAGCCAGACGCTTAACTGACTGAGCCAGGCAGGCGCCCTAAAACAGCTGATTTTAGATTAAAGGATATTAACCACAACTGTCCAAACATATTTACTTTTAAGCAAAATTTATCAGTGGAGTTGATTCTTCTCTACTTATCTCTTAGCATATAGTTGAAAGAATAATGCAATGTAGACATACAAAATTTTTAGGTGAGCAGGATTATGATTTCTAATATTAAGTGAAGTAGTGACAACAGAGGTTGCTGGCTAATAAGTGGCTATAGAAGTTTAAAGAAATCTGGTTTACTTATTTTAACTACAATAACAACACAAAATACTTTCACATGAATTTTGTATGAGGAAAAAATTCATGAAACAGAAAATCTAAAGTTCAGTATATTGTGATTAATTTTGTTAAAACAATTACATAGTTGCCTTTAGTGGAGTTTTCCTATATGCAAACTCTTAAACCCAAAGGCTTTAGCATCTTATTCATTTCATTGAACACAGAAAATCCTGCATCTGTCTCTTTTGGCAGGACAAATCCCATTGTTTCTATAAATATAAATAAGTACCAGAAATTTCTGTGCACAAAGTTTTGTTCCTCTGTTAATACCAAAGTTCTTATTTGCAAGATTTTGACATCAAGTATAGCAAAGAACTTTTGACAGAGCAAAATAAAAGTTTGCCTTTAAAACAATATTACTGTGGGTTTTTTTTTTTTTTAAAGATTTTATTTATTTATTTGACAGACAGAGATCACAAGTAGGCAGATCACAGGCAGAGAGAGAGGGGGGATGCAGGCTCCCTGCTGAGCAGAGAGCCCTATATGGGGCTCGATCCCGGGACCCTGAGATCATGACCTGAGCTGAAGGCAGAGGCTTAACCCACTGAGCCACCCAGACACACCAGTATTACTGTTTTTAAGAAGACATTTGCTTTGAAGTCAGGTGTGGCTTCTGTCTATAGTGTATTTTAGCTAATACAGCAGCCTGTATTGGCAGTAGCTCTTTCTGCCCACAGGTCCTGTCCCCCTGCTTTAATAAATCACCTTTTTGCACCAAAAAAAAAAAAAAACACAAAAACAAAAAAACAAAAACAAAAACAAAAAAAGCAGCCTGTATTTCTTCAACTCTAAGACTGGAGGTCCTTAGAAGGATGGAAATATGGTAACCATGATCTACAGCAAAGGTGGGTTTGAGGATTAAGTTGGATTTTAGTTCTAAAAAAAAAAAAAATCTAGGTCAGGGTTATCGTGAAAGTAACTAAGTGAGAAATATCAATCTGACAAGGAGTATTTGATAGCTAATATGGAAACAGCAAAATCACTAGATAAGCAGAGGAGGAAAAAAACATTGTTCTTGGGCACAGTAATGGCTCAGCAGCTTTCTAGCACGCTAAAACTAGCTGTAATCACACATTTTCGTTTGCTACTCTCTATCACCCTGATGGCCAATTTATCCACAGTAGCATATTTACCGGCCTGTTTACAGAATTGAAATTCTTCACCAGAGCCGATGCTACATTGCCTTGGAGCACTATAGGATTTAATTGAACCAGCATGAAAGAACTGATGAATGGCTTTGCTTGCAATGAAGAAAGTGGTGCAGGGCAGAATTTCAATGGGAGATTTTAGCCAATACTTAGTGGTTGGGATGCAAAATTGCCGACTATTGAAGTGTTATCTTTTTTCTTTCTCTCTCAGCTTACACGTGCCTAATTATTATTTTCTTTGCCACATCCTCTTGTTTTTCTTTGTTATGTTTGCAGTGCCATCCGCCCTCAACTCAAGTCTGTATGTCAGGGCCAAATCAGATATAATTGCAGACCTCACTCTTTTTACTTTACTATGCCTCATTAAAATATCCCAAAAGAATAGTATTTTAAGATTGCTGCCACTCATGGAGTTATCGAGAAGGAACACTATAATACATCCGTAACCAAATTAAGTATATCTTATATATACCTTGTCTTTGGACTGCACAAACTGCACACAATTCCTTTGTGTCCTATTACATTCTTTTTTAATGCCTATTTCTTTCAGCTCTTTGTTATTTAAATCTTTTATTCTCCTTAGGTGGTTTTTCATATTAAATATTTACTATTCCATTCAGTTTTCTCCTCTTTACCCCTCCTCTTGGTCACAATCCTCTCTTCCTATTCTGATATTGTTATTTTTGTCTTGCTTCCCTGTAATTATAGTTATTAAAAATCTCATAAATGCATAATTGTACAAAGTATTTCCTAAAAATCAATAATTTCTCATATAGTCCAGGGGTTTCAAATTTTGATCCTTTTCCTTTTCTTCTGTCATACTTTTCCCTTCTCTTATTTTTTTTTAAAGATTTTATTTATTTGACAGAGAGAGAGAGAGACCATGAGAGAGGGAACACAAGCACAGGGGGTGGGAGAGGGAAAAGCAGGCTTCTGGCTGAGCAGGGAGCCAGATGCGAGGCTCGATCCCAGGACCCTGGGATAATGACCTGAGCCCAAGGCAGAAGCTTAATGCCTGAGCCACCCAGGCGCCCCTTCCCTTCTCTTATTTAATAGAATTATTTTCATTTTATTTCTCTTGTTACCATGTAACAAAAGCTAACCAGGAGTTATATTTATATGGTTTCTGTTTTTTAATGTTCTAATACTCACTTGTTGCTTTTAACCTTGAGTTCTCATATTTTACCGAATGCCCAAAAAAGTGATTAACAGAAATGATACTGCTCACTTAATTTGGTTAGTTACATAACTAATTCATATTTCTGTCTTCTCACCATCTCACTACAAGTGGGAATAATTTGTCATTTTTATTTTCTTTCCTCTTTCAAAGGATATTATTTTTCTACTCTATCTGTATTCTTCAATATTTCATCCCATTCCACCTTAAGTATGGTTTCAGATTTATCCTAATTAAGTACTGATCTCTCTCTCCCTCTCTCTCTCTAACTTACCTCTACCTAATTTTCTTCTCATAATATTTCTTGGTCAAATATGATTTGCTTTAACCCCCTTTTTATTGTCTCCCACCAGTTATGACTTCTGATTTCTCTGACTTTTCCTTTATCTGCTTACATCAGACTTCACAAATTGCTGCCCCGATTTTTTAAAAAGATTCATTTATTTATGAAGAGAGAGAGTGCGCCCACGCATGTAGGGGGAAGAGCAGAGCGAGAAGGAAACAGAGAATCTCAAGCAGACTGTGCTGAGCATGGAGCCTGATGCAGAGCTCAATCCTATGACTCTGAGATTATGACCTGAGCTGAATCTAAGAGTTGGATACTTAACCGACTGAACCACCCAGGTACCCCATTACCCTGAATTTTATCATGTAATTTTTTTTAAATATTTATTTATTTATTTGACAGACAGAGATCACAAGGAGGCAGAGAGGCAGGCAGAGAGAGAGGAGGAAGCAGGATCCCTGCTGAGCAGAGAGCCCGATGAGGGGCTCAATCCCAGGACCCTGGGATCATGACCTGAGCCAAAGGCAGAGGCTTTAACCCACTGAGCCACCCAGGTGTCCCTGTAGTTTTTTTTTTTTTTTTTAATAAGTTTCATTTTTAAAAAATTTTTTTAAAGATTTTATTTATTTATTTGACAGACAGAGATCACAAGTAGGCTAAGAGGCAGGCAGAGAGAGAGAGGTGGAAGCAGGCTCCCCGCTAAGCAGGGAGCCCAATGTGGGGCCCTATCCCAGACCCTAGGATCATGACCTGAGCCAAAGGCAGGAATTTAACAACTAAGCCACCCAGGTGCCCCCACATTCTACTTTCTGTATTTAGCACATAAATATTAATCAAGACATAATTACTACTGAACATGTACCCTAGTCATTTACATGGCTCAGTGGAACCACATGGCCATTTCTTCTCTCACATTTGTAAAGACATCCATCTAATAATCTAGTCCACTTTAGGAGTAGAGGTAAGAATGATCAACACAACATGTAATACAAAATGTCTTTTTTCTTTGGCTTAGAGATTATAAAAATTATGTGAAGATGGTTTTATTGGTATTTCCTCTTAAATTAGCCATTTTTTCATGGCATACTTGATTTATATCTTCTCTAAAACTTCCTTTATCTCTTCCTCTTTTTTTTTCTTTCTAGGAATGAACCAGAATACGAAGGGTACAAAGCATCAGCTTAGGGAGGGCTGACATCCCTCAAAGCTCAGTGTGTATTTTTTTAAAGAAACTTCAAAAAGAAAGAGAATAAGTGAAAAAGTGAAGTATATTTTTAACCAATCAAGAAGTATTAAAGATCACAGTGGCAAGATAGATAAGGATTCTGACATGGAAGAAATTGGGGAAAAAGCAATGGATGGTGATTGAATATGGAAAATACTTTCTCTTGATTATTTCTGTATTACTCAAACTTGCTTAATTTTCTTGGAATTTATTTTTATTTCTTACTTTACTTCTAAGTAAAACTAAGAAACAGTATGGGTTTCTCCTGAATCTTACTGCTACAAGTAATAAGATTTCTAGCCTGGATAGTTCCTGGCTAAAATATATAGCTAGGAAAATAGGATAGTTAGTACCTGCAAGATAGTAGAAAATATGAATATTGGTCTCTGCCCTCATTCCTGGCCCA
The DNA here is from genome assembly GCF_010015895.1 of Lontra canadensis. Classification (NCBI taxonomy): domain Eukaryota; kingdom Metazoa; phylum Chordata; class Mammalia; order Carnivora; family Mustelidae; genus Lontra; species Lontra canadensis. Next base: position 5,741,249 of record NW_022631036.1, read on the forward strand.
AAATTCCTAAAACCCTTATAAATTCTTAAGTGATAAGAACTCTAGGAGCATCTCTTATTCTACCATTTGGTCTTTGACCCTGTCCTGAGACAGGGCTCCTAAACCCTTGTAAACTCCTACATGTTAAGAACACTAGGAACATTTTATTATTATGAGGTGACTTTAGGCTGTGGGATGGCTCCTAGATGGGGGATGGTCACCATTAAGAGCAAGCTGTGATTAGAAGCTTGACAATTTCAGACCTAACCCCCAATCTCCAGAAAGGGAAGAGGGGCTGGAGATAGAGTGAATAATTGATCATGCTTTCACAAGTAAAAATCCCAATAGTACAGGATTCAGAGAACTTCCAGGTTGGTGAGCACATCCACATGCTGACTGTTCATTTGTATCCTTTATTATATCTTCTTAATAAGCGAGTAAACATAAGTGTTTCCCATCGGCTCTATGTGCCATATAACAAATCAATTGAACCTGAGAAAGGGGTTGAAGGAACCTCTGATTTATAGCTATTGGTCAGAAGCAAATGTGGTAAGTTGGGCTTGTGCCTGGTGTCCAAAGTGTGTGTATATGGCAGAGTGTGGGGGGAGAAGACCTCGCGATGGGAATTAGCCCTTTACTTGAGGGATCTGATATTATTTCCAGGTAGATAGTTTCAGAATTGAGTTAAATTGTAGGACACCTGGATGGTGTCTGACAGTTTTTTGTTGATGCAGAAAAAAAAAAAATTTTTCTTTCATTTAGTGACCCGAAGTATCAGAAGTGAAGTGTTCTCTCTGAAGGTGAAGGTGACACACAAGATGAAGAAACAGTAAGAAAGAACTGGGTTTTCCCTACATAGGAAGGAAAAAAGCTGAGAGTTCTTGCTCTGCAGTACCACAATAACAAAAGTAATAAAATGAGCCAACCTTGACTTCAATCCCACAGCCATGTTTGAGTGTGTGTGTGTGTGTGTGTGAAGGGATGAGAAAGGGATGGCACATATGAACCAATGGCAGCTTTTTGAATGAAGGATGAAGCTCCAATGGAAACCTCGGAAATGGAAAGAAAATGCAAAACAAGTGCAGAGATTTGAAGGGGTGTGGTGGTGGTACCTTAAATAAAGGATATGAAGCAGATTTCAGTTGGATACAGTGAGTGAGTTTGGAGGGGGAGATGCATATAAAGCAAGAAAGATTCCATAAGGTTTGGTGAGAGAGCTAAGTTACTTTTAACTAAGTGGAGTTAAAATGGGTGAGGAGAAACTGTTACAGGTACCATCCTATTTTGGACATTTCATACGCCATTGAATAATTCAACTCAACAAACATCCTATGAGTGCCTATTAAGAACTGTGCCGGACAAAGACACAAGGACAAATGAAGCATGTTTCTGTGATTGAGGAACTTGTAGCTTACTCTGGAGAGACAGATAAATATCCAGATAGTGAATACATGACACAATATGACAAATTCCATATTTCAGATAAAGTGCAGAGAATAGCTTGATTTTGTTTCTTTTGTTTCTGCGGAGATAAAGATGGAAAGTTACAGCATGAAGTTGAATGTGAGTTAGATCTTTAGGGATGGGTTTCATTTTGGCGTTGGAGATGAAAGAGTACTCTTAGTTAAAGGTTGAAGCTAAGACATAAATGGTCAGGATCTAACTAGATCAAGTACAGTACTTAGCTGTGTCAGTGTTAGTGAAGAGTTTGTTGGAATTATGCAAAGATGATGGAGATGATTGGGACTAGATTGTTACATATTTTATTCTGTTGGTCATAAAAAACTAAGAAAGCCTTTTGACTTAGAGTATGACTTTGATCATGGTTATACTTTCAAAAATTGTTAGCTATAAAGGAATGATGATAAATTATATGTGGAAGAAGATTAGTTAATATAATAGTTTATGCAAGAGTTTATAAGAAAGATATTACTTAAAAATGGAAAGCTCTGACTTTAAGAGAATGCAAGATTGATTGAGAACTGAATAAATATATGTTGAATGAAGTGAATATACAGATATACATACTATATAATATATATGTCTATATATTATATATATCTTGATATATCTATCTCTGTATCTATAGGCATAGATACAGATATATCTATAGATACAGACATAGATATAGATATAGAGTAAGAGAAAGTGACTCAGTATTTCCAAACTTGAATGGCTTAAAGATGCAGTTACTCTTGGACATGGATTGCTTCGATTTACTATTTTATTTAGATGTATATAAATTTACCTGTGTGTTTCCCAATAATAGCACGTTTTCCAGTTCCTGTGGGAGAATACTCTGCATAGTATTTCAGTACAGTCTGTATACTTTACAGAGACCTTAGGCAAGATTTTAAGTACAAGGAATTTTCTTTCCTTGAAAGGATATGTGTATATTTTAAACTTTAATAGAGGTTTACTTAGAAAACAGATGTGTTGGGACTCCCTTCAAATTATGAAATGATACGAGACATCAAACTATTTTCTCTTAAAGATCAGAAGAAAATCTGAAAATCCTTTGAGCACTTCTCAACCCAACTGCACATACCAAGCGATGTGGTGAATTGAAATACTTAAAGACCTCATATATATTTACTTCAGATGCATGTCACTGAGAAGAAATATTTGCAATAGTTTTGTGTTGAATTTGCTCACATTTTTATTTTGTGGCTTCTATGCGGGCCTCCACATGAATGAAATGCTTTCTTATGGTTAAGTCATATAGTGCATTTGGACAATATGTAGGTCATCAAGATCCAGTCACACACACACACACACACACACACACACACACAAATACACAAAAGGCGGTAATGCCTTGAATAGAGTAACACCCAACAGATAGTTATTGATTATTAGAGAGCCAATGAACAGCATGCAAAGCAGGAAAATTAGTTATTTTATGGCTGCGTCATATGCAAGGCTGAAATCTCAAATCCAAAATAGAAGCTGCTTCAAGCCGTGGAGCCCGAAAGTGGGCAGAATACATTTTTACTGAAGTGCTATCATTGGCCCCATTAGAGCACAGACTCTAAAGAGCAAGACAGGCATTGGCATTTGAACCAAGATAAGAAAGGGACTGAGACAAAATCTCTCACTTGCATGAAAATCTATGAAAATAAGGATGCTACTTCTGAGAGAAGTGAGAGTTGCTTTCTCTTGGCCTGTGCTATGGAGTCCTGGAGGTTGTTTGAGGTACAGAAAATGACTCCAGGTGGCACAGACACAGGCAAGGGGGTGAAACTCTACTAAGCCCTGAATCTCCAGTTAACATCTTCTTTGCCTTTGGTTTCTCTAAAGACTTTGTTTGGGGGCACCTGGGTGGCTCAGTTGGTTGAGCAACTGCCTTCAGCTCAGGTCATGATTCTGGAGTCCTGGGATTGAGTCCCCCATCAGGCTCCCTGCTCAGCAGGAAGTCTGCTTCTCCCTCTGAGCCTCCCCCTTCTCATGCGCTCTCTCTCTCTCGCTCTCTCTCTCTCAAATAAATAAATAAAATCTTTAAAGACTTTGTTTGAAGAAAGGCTTCAGAGGCTGGTTGTTGTTTCTTTGTGAGCACTGGCTTAGGCCAATGCTGGGAAACCTAATTCAAGATACTAAAATGTATGGGGTGCCCAGGTAGCTCAGTCGGTTAAGCATCTGCCTTCAGCTCAGATCATGATCCTGGGGTTTTGGGATCAGGTCCCACATCAGGCTCCTTGCTCAGCAGGAAGCCTGCTTTTCCCCTCTGCCTCCTACTCCCCCTGCTTGTGCTCCCTTGCTCTCTCTCTCTCTGACAAATAAATAAACAAGATCTTTTAAAAAAAAGAGATACAAAAATGTAAAGGGGTAATGTTTTCTCACCTCTATAGTATATATAACTGGGGTTGTGAATTCTTTGGAGAGAGAAATTAGGAAGATTCAAAGAGAGAGTCATACCTGATTTCCTTGCACTATATTATAAATTTTCAGTGTTTACTTTGCACAAAAGAAGAAAAAAGTTGTCACTAACTTGTAGAGTTTTTTTTACCCACCCCCCCAAAAGTAGAACATGATATTCAGAATTATAAAAATAAACTTAAGGCACTTGATACTCATTTCTTTATTCAAAGTTAAGCAATAGAATCTTGTCAGTTTTTACCCTGAAAACTTTCAGGATCCTTTTTGTCAATTATAATTTTTATAGGGACACACACACACACACTGCACACTCACATACCCACAACACAGGCATAAACACTTGTGTCCAGGGGAGGGGGCAGTGGGTAGGAGAGGAGGACAGAGAGAGACAGACGAAATAGGTGAAGTTTAAGGCCACAGTCTAGTAAAAAATATGTTACAAGGTTTTTTGTGTTTGTTTTTTTGTTTGTTTTTCTTTCTCAAAAGAGCACTTCTACAAACACAGCAGAATAGTAGGAAACTAGGGAAATAATACCAGAAAAATATTTGGTCCCAAGAAAAGTGACTAATAATTTAAGAAAGATTTGTAAATATGAAGCATAAAGTATTGGTTGAATGCATATTCAAACATTGGTGAGGAAAGGAAGAGAAAGCATATCTTTCTTGTACCTACTCTATTCGATACACGTCTCAACAGCCATTTCATCTAATCTTCACATAGTTGTAGGAGATGTGCTCTTGTCTCCATTTTACAGATTAAAACTTTAAATCAGGGTAGTCTCTTGTCCAGTGCCACACAGTTCGTAAGAAGCAGATCCCGGATTTGAGCCCAGAATTCAAAGGATAGATGGTTCCTCTTTTATGAAACAGGGTCAATCAAAAACAAAATACAATTAAAAATAAGAATAATTCAAATAGCAAGTGATTCAGAACTGTTGCTGGCTGGTTTTAAGTACATTTGGTGTGGAGGTATCCCTCTAATCATGTTATATACATTTTCTTCTCTCCACCTCCCACACCATATCACTCTGAGGAAGATATGTGTGGGTAAAAGAATTAAAAGGGGGATAGACTCCCTAGAAAGCAGCCACCAAAATTTTTCAAAGTCTCAGTAGAGAGGAAAATTAAAATGACATATTGCTCATACTATTTTATTCTTAAATTAAGTTTATGCATGATGGATAGGTTAAAAAATAATAATTTAACAAACAGAGGTTTAGGCTTCTACCAGGACTTGATTCTCCAAAGCTTGGTGGTTCTCCCTGGTGCAAAACTGAGCTGACATACTTTCATTAAATATAATAATTTCCTTAAATTAAAAAAAAAAAGTTTTATGAAGTTCCAAATTGCTTTCCTGGGTGTTTTCATCTTGAGAACAGCAGGTGAATATGAACAAGTTCAAACCTATTTTTATTTTCCAGTAAATCCCAAATGCCTTAGTTTGCAAGCTAATAGTATCCAAAAAACATGCTGATCTTGGCAGGAAAGAGAGTCCTGAGAGAGACCAGGCTGAGTGAAAGAACACAGCTCTGGGTTTTTATGAGAAAATTTAAAAGCAATCAATGTAAATATGAAAACTTTAAGGTTCATATCTTAATTCCAAAATTTGAAAAAGTATGTTCTAAATGAATTAACCTGAATTTCTTTTTAACCTAGATCAAAGTGCATTTCAGAGTAAAATCAGTTGAAGTGATATAACAATAAATACCAGGCACACATAGTATCATGAAGAAATAAATAAAATATAGTCATCGAAATCAATATATGTATATTTTTAAATCAAAGCAGCCATGACTAATTGTGAAACTATAGAAAACCATTCTTCACTATGACACTGACAGTCCAATTTCTGAAATCATACCACTTTCTGGAGAATGGTTGAGAAGTGTTGCTTGGGGTCTGTAACACCAGGAAAACTGTCTTTCACAAAAAATATTTATTTTATGCTCCTTTGGTTTTATGTCCCTAAAAAGTAACTGTCATTGTGAATGAACACTCTTCCCTCCTTTCAATGTGTGCTAGTTCAATTATCTGAATGCAGGAAAATTTCTTGTAATTACAATATAAATAATAGATTTTTAGAATGCACCTAATTTCCCATTGGAGTATTGAACAAATGATTGATACTGTTGACTTGTGCCTCATATGTAGCTTGGAGCCCTGAAATTCTGTGTTCTTGCTATACTAGGAATAATTATTCTATTAAAAATAACGCATTACTCTTAAGACACAGAAGAAGTATATACTTTGTATATTTTTAAATGCAGAGCAGGAAACCAAAAGAAACACCTTTACCTTTTGAAAAAGATGACAATGATGATAACAAAAATGAAATTTCTTTTTGGAAGAGCCATATGGCTCTTAAAAATAGATATGTCTTTAATAAAATGTGTGTAGTTAGAGTAAGTAAAATACTTTTGTAAAAGTATTTTGTAAGTAAAATATTTTGCTTTATCATAAAGCAAAATCTGCACCAACAGGCAGACACAGAATGGATACATTTCAAGTGAGACAATGAATCTCTTCTCTTCAACCTCTATTTGGGTCATGTTTGAGAAGCTGAAGTATTAGCTCTCTGGCTATAAAACTTGGGGCTGATTCTTTTTTTTTTTTTTTTAAGATTTTATTTATTTATTTGTCAGAGAGAGAGCACAGGCAGACAGAATGGCAGGCAGAGGCAGAAGGAGAAGCAGGCTCCCTGATGAGCAAGGAGTCCGATGTGGGACTCAATCCCAGGACGCTGGGATCATGACCCGAGCCGAAGGCAGCTGCCCAACCAACTGAGCCACCCAGGTGTCCCTCGGGGCTGATTCTTAACATTTCAGAGGGAGGACAGAGAAATAAGCAATGAACATAGAGGAGTGGCCTCAGAAGCTAGGGAGGTATAAGAGCTCATGATGCTACTCTAAATACAAGTTACATTTTTATTATTATCATATCTTGAAGTAAAAATCAGCAATAGCAATCATTTAATCGTCCAATGGGAAATTAAGTTTACTCTAAGATTTTTATTTATTATTGTTGTTTAGGTACCTTCAAGAAAATTTCTTGGAGAAGTTGCAAAGGAAATTTATCATACCCAAACAATTTCACAAGCAATGAGTCCAAGAGCTTATAGAGAGAAAAAGGTGTATGTTTGCTTTCTGGATATACTCTTCTTAGGCTTTGGGGACACTCGGATTGATACCTGCAAACTGTTGTAGATATTCAGTTATAGAACTCAAGATTCAGTTCGATGATCAGTTAACAAACATAACTGAATGTCAGAAATGTGCCTGGCATGCTGAAAGGCACTGTAATACACTGGTGAGTTGGATAGACTTGGAACCCTACCTGGTTTACAGGCTAGTGGTGAAGGTAGGATACTGAACATAGAATTTGAGGAAAGTCCTTCCATTTTTTAAAAATAATTATGGATTGTACAATTTCTGACCAAACTGTGAGGCCTATTTCATCTGGGAAATATGAAAAGGCACTTATGAGGCCCTGACATTTATGCTGGGACCAGAAAGAAAGAGAAAGATGTGGATTAGTCTGTTCATTTGTCTGTTAGATGGGGAGGCCCCAAGCATCCCTGGGATTGCCCAGTAATAATGCTCAGCATGAAGGGAAAAAGAAAGGGGGCAGGGAGCTAATAACAGAGTCCTTGACTAATACCAATATTGTATGTTGGAAAGAAAGTGAGTACAGAACTAGCACTATCACAAAATTTAACTAAAATAAAAACTTAAAATAATCTATGGGGTTTTACAAATAGAGAAGGAAAAATCATCCTAACAACACTGAGCAGGAAAAGTATGGAAAGAGAGGGATGCTGAAGTTGGGTAGTTGTGGATTGAGGAGATGAGAAAGGTAAGACGATTTGTACCACCATTCTTTCCACAAAACCAGTTCTTATGATGATAGTGTTTGTGGTAATGGTAACAGTCGTAGTAGTAGTAGAAGAAGGAATATTGACCAAATCTTATTATAGCACTTACTAGAGAGCATACTCTTTAACTCACATGCATTAATTTAATCCTTAAAGATGTAGTTTGTTCACACATGAGAAAATTAAAGCATAGAAAGTTTAAGCAATTTCCCCAAAGGTCATAAAGCTAGTAAATGGAGGGCCAAGAATTTTATCCAGGCAGTCTGAATCCTAAGTCTATGTTCTTAACCTCTACACTAGTATAGAAAGAAATGTATGGAATAGTAGTTTTTATGAATCCATAATATGCTAAGTACTTACATATGTTATCTTAATTAATATTCAAAAGAATACTACATGGAAGATATAACTGATATTCCCACTTCAGAGACAAGGAAACTGAAGTTTAGGAAAGCTAAATAAGTTAAATAAGTATGGAAGTCATATTAAGGTCTAATTCTTATTCACTCCTCTTCCCTATGTCTTCAAACTCTTTCTTTAACTTGTTTTTGACATATGAATAAACTCAAGTATGGCTCATATTTAAACACACAGACACAGAGTCCTATAGTGTTTATTTTCTTTGGCATAATGTTAACTATCTTTCCTAATCTTTGGTTTACTTGTTTTTAACTGTGAATTGCTGTACAAGTACAAATTATGAATCTCTGAAGGAACATTAAGTCTCTTAGTACTATCATATGTCAAACTCTCCTGGAAACTGCAAAACCATTATGGATATGTAGTAGTTATCATATTATCAAACATGGAAAAGCAAGCCAACATCAGTGATGCAATGGATATAATGAGTGAGTATGTGTAATACACTTCTGAGCATACGACCAGGAGTATTTTAAAATTGGGTGATAAAATCTCAGGAAATTCTACTCCTTTCGTGTAATTTTGAAATGAATCATAATAATTTGAGTAAATAACCATACATTTCCATATGGAATTTACTTTGTTCTTTGAAAGCCAACCATCAGTGATAAAACCGTAAGAAAAGAAACTGATTTATATAGAATTTAGTTTCAATAGATGAACTTTTAGTCACCGAACAAATCCCCTGAAAAATTATTCAAAACCATAAAGTCAGGGTTAATATCTAAATAATTTGCTTTGACATGAAGTTATTACATGGCTTTTTAAATAACCTATAAATAAGTCTGTATTTCTACATGGACAAGAGAGACAATACAGTATATTTGTCAAACACAAATATGCTACTGATAATTTGTCAAATGGGCAGTTTAACAATGTCATTAATTTCAGGTCAGTTAAGGTGGCATTCTTTATGAGAACATGTGGACAAATACTTAAGCATAGAAATTATAGTACTGAGCATAAGGTATATAGTTCCCCTAGAGGTTTTACTTATTTAGGGGTACAGGAGAGGAGAGTCAACAAATACATGCCCCAAGAACTCCTGAGGTTCTACATTTGTTAAGCAATTGTTCATTTTTGGTTCATTCCAGCTATTAATTCCAGCAAGTCAAGTATAACACATAAAGTCATTACAAGGATCAGGGTGGATATTGTGGAATATTTAACTTCTGTTTTTCAGATGAACAGGGTGAAACAGTATAGAGCACATTTGAAAATGTCACTGAGTTGTGAGCTAGACAAAATGACCTCTTCAATCAAGACATACTAAAATTTCATCAGACCCAATAGTTTACAGTGGAAATGGCACGGGCTTTCACTTTGATATTTTGCAGTTGCATACTCTCAGGTAGGAAAGCTTTTTGAGTCTCGGTTTTCTTATCACTGAAATGGGGGAGCAATAACTGTCAGAATTGTTAGAAGATTTATAAACTTATCATTGACTTTTGAATACTAAATGTTCAAAGGTAACTACTATTGTATTTTAACCTAGTAGTTCAATGATTTTAATGTAATAATTTTTCATTTATACATACATATTTAAATGTACTCCCATTCTATAACATAGAACATGAGAACCCATTTTTTAAAAAATATTATTTATTTATTTATTTATTTGACAGACAGAGATCACAGGTAGGCAGACAGGCAGGCAGAAACAGAGAGAGTGGGAAGCAGGCTCCCCGCTGAGCCTGATATGGGGCTCGATCCCAGGACCCCGGGATCACGACCCGAGCCGAAGGCAGAGGCTTTAACCCACTGGGCCACCCAGGCTCCCCGAGAACCCATTTTTAACCACTATTTAGGATTTGGGGTTGAATTTTTAAAAAAATTACCTTTTATATCTTGGCCTTCGAAGAAATTGCAAAAATAATATAAGTTCCCATGTACCCTTCAATCAGCTTCCTGAGTGTATTATCTTCCTCAGTCATAGCACATTGTCATAACCAGGAAACTGATTTTGTTAAAATATTATTAACTCAGGTATCTTTGAATTTATTTTTAACATGTATCAATTTCTGTATTATTCTGCACTAGTAAGAGATATATGCATGACCAACTATGTATTATTATTCTGCACTAGTAAGAGATAAATGCATGACCAACTGTATATGTCAGGTTATCAGCCAGGATAATATATTTAAAGCAATTATAACCAAGATGCAGCTTGTATTAAGCCTAGGGTTTGGAGGAATCATCTAGCCAGATCAAATTATTTTTCTATCATGAGCCAAAAATCATATGCATTTTAACATTATTTTGGTGTTTCCATTCCAATATATGATGCTTGGTATCAAATCTCGGCACCCTACTTATCATCTATATAACTTAGGTGCTTATCTTAAGTTCCCATTGCCTGATTTTCCTTATTTGTGAATTCATAATATTTGTGATCATAATAGCATAATAACATATTGTGTTGGAAAAATTAATTAATATTTGAATACTGGTAATTAACCTATTGTCTTTTGGCTCCAAGTTTACTAATTCTATCCTTCGTGATGATGAGACAAGAACTCTGCAAGGGACATTTCTAGAACTTTCATGTTAAAGGAAGGCCAAACACATCCAAGCCTATTATGCTTCACTAATGGAAGGCCTACAAAGGAGACCAGAAAGTGGAAATGTAACACTTCTTCTAAGGAAGACACTTCCCTCCTGTTTTTAAGTCCTGGTCAGTATCACTTCATCAGCCAGCATACAGCAGTCTTATCTTTCATTTTACCCCTTTGCTAATCAGAATGAGACCTTGCTCATGCTTCCTCTCTTAAGAGTGTGACACAGTCTCCCAATGAGCATCTCATGGCTCACATCTCTTTCTCTGGTGGCTGAGCTCCTTGCCAATGAGAAACAGAATTCTGATAATCTCCAAACCCAAAGTAGTTGCCTTGCATGGAGAAGATTATTTTCCCCAAGTTATATCCCCATCATCTCTCACTGCCTTTAGAGGTATAATTAGCATTGGAGCCGATCATATTTTAGAAGGACAAGTGCAAAGTTTGACTTAGAGGGAAATATTACGCTCCAGAAGAATTGTACCACTTACTAATTTTTTTATATGCACAATCTTGAAAAATACATGTGGAAATGTTAGGTCAAGCAAGAATGAATATACCTCTGATTTATCCAATTTATAGATTTAAAGACACATGAACAGAGATTTTGGATTTAATGTATTAGTTTGAACAGTTTGCTTAAATGTTTGACAGAAACCATGGGTCAAAGAGGCCTAATATTAATAAGGTTAAGATATCAACACTTCCCTGGCATGCAGAAGAGGGAATAATCCAAAGACTTAAAAAAAATGAGAATGGAGAAGTGAATATTATTTTTTTTAAGATTTTTTTTTATTTGACAGAGAGAGAGACAGCAAGAGAGGGAATACAAGCAGAGAGAGTGGGAGAGGGAGAAGCAGGCTCCCTGCAGAGCAGGAAACCTGATGTGGGGCTTGATCCCTGGGCTCTGGGATCATGACCTGAGCCAAAGGCAGATGCTTAACAACTGAGCCACCCAGGCGCCCCTGGAAAAGTGAATATTATTATATGCATTCTGCATATTTATCCCATACCTTATCCCCTGTGGACAACCAGAAACTTTTCCTTCCATTTAGCAGTAGAAAATAAGGATGCCCCAGCATCCCTGGAAAGCTCTGTGGCTATACTCTCTAAGTTAAGAATATGGTGAGAGTTGTTACCATTGAGACGAGCTCCTTGGTTTCAAGGTTTTAAGGATAGTGGGGCCCCAACTGATAAAATATGCAAAATGTATAGTAGAGTATCTATCATAAAGCAAGTGATCTATAAATGTTAACTAACATTAATCTGGTATTCTTTGTCCCCAGTTGAGGAATATTACCTTCCATTATGTTTGCATCATTGCTCTCGTGGTCCAGTAATATTACCAATAATAAAGATACTATATTGGATGTATAATGTACTCTATATGAATTATATTATACATCTATATATTAGCATTTCCAGTTGAAAAATGGGAAACATTTTTGCCAACTTTAGGTAAAGAATTCTGTATTCAACTATATGCCTCCTTTTCTACATTTTGTTGAAGTAATAGATATTCAACTGGCAATCACAAGGCTAGTTGTATTTCCTCCCTTGATTCAAGGATAAAAGACCTCTATTGTGTTCATCAATATGAATTGTTACAATGGGGGCATCTTGAAAATGTGTGAGGGCATTTGATGGGTGCAGTGATGGAGGTGAGGTACTTACTACTGGCATTTAGTGGAGAGGAGCTAGCAATGTTATACATCCTCCACAGCAGAGAACGGTCTTTGTCCAGCACTATTTTCAAGTATTCTGTTGTAACTATAAATCAATAACTTTTATTTTTTTAATAAGTTTTATGAAGTTCCAGGACTGCAGAAGAAATTTGTTATAAAGAGGAAGATTTAAAGGGAATAAAGGATAAAATGGAATGAAGACATTTTCTCAAAATTGTTGGATAACATATTTACTTGGACCATACTATTTAATCTATGTATTACAACATCAGCAACTATAAAAATACATCAGTAACAGTTACTACAAAAACCAAATCCTATTGAAAATATTTAACAGAGAAATATAAGTTTGTGTTAACACACTTAGAACCAGTACTTTTAAATTGGCACAACACATAAAACCTAGAGATAGCTTTGAATTGAATTGATTAGTTTTACTGTAAAATATCTTACATTATTTATAGCCCATCTATTTTTAATTTATTTAGCACTGATAGAATACTATGATGAGATTATATATTGTGATTATATTTTAAAGTATATGCCCTGAAGCTTTATGTTTTTAATCATAAAGGTAGATTTATTATTTATAAATTTCATTCAGAATAGTGAAAGGTGGTATCATTGTGATTGTACATGCACAGGGGCACATGTATATTATATTAACATTTATAAGGATCTTATTAAGTCCTATGCATACAGTTAAGAACTTTTCATTTTCTGTTGATTCTCATAGCTAACATTTTGAAATTGATACTTCTATTATCTATTTACTTGTGGGTCCTCAATTATTGGTAATCAAATAGATATTTTAACATAACAAGTTCAAAACTGAACTTTTATACCTTCTCCTCAAACTGACAAGCTCAGTTAAGGAAACTCAATGCTTCAAGGATGAATGCACAGAAATAAAACACCAAAACCAACAAACCAAACATACAAAAACAAAATACAACAACACTTCAATCTACCCTTGATGTCTGTCTTACTCTTACAACCCAATGGTAAGAAGTGATATTGACTCTGCCTTCAAACTATATTCTGAAATATATCCAGAATCCAACTATTTCCATCACCTCCAGTATACTCTGGTTCAGGAGTCTCTTAAATTATTGCAATAAGTTTCTAACTGGAACCTTTGTCTCAACTCTTGTCTCTGGATGTCTATATTCGGTAGAGCAGTGACTTTTTTAAAGCACAAGTCAGATCATTACCTGCTCTAGATCAAAATCCTCCAGTGGCTTCTCCTTTTCTCTATCTTGGGATAAAAGCAGTCTTTAATATAATACACAAGGCCCTATACCATTAGCCATGTGGCCTCTGTGATTTCATAATGGATTCTTCTACTCTTGTCACTTTGTCATTTCACTATGACTACACTCACCACACTTCACTATGATCACATTCTACAGTTCCTCATCTATACCAAAGGACCTTTGAGTTGACTGTTTCATCTATCTGGAAGTCTCCTCCCACAAGGATTGTTCCTCACCTACAAGTCTTTGTCAACAGTTTACTCAAATCTTCTCTTTTCCTTGAAGCTTATATTGACTACTCCACTTAATGTAAAGGCATACTTTTCCCCAGAGCATTCCTCACAGCACTAGTACCCTAGGTCCTGCTTTATGCTTTTACATCCCATAGTACATATTTAGGTTTTGTCAGAACAAAATTTGCACTGGGAAAAGTTAAATAGGTAACAAAGACTTAATTCAAAGCCATTGTATTCAGAGAAAAGGACCAGGATGCTGTTTGAATTCTGTTTGAACAAAGGCCTGAGTCTTTAAGAGCTGGGGTGGAAAGGATCATAGGCTATTTGTGTTTGCTAACTTACTTTACAGTAAGGATAAGTAAAATTTCTTGTATCTTCATGATAGAAGGTAGTTTTAGAACTTGGAGCAAAGTGTTCATTGAGTGTAGGCTCCTACCCTATCATGGACACTAGGAGACAGGGGTATCATTTTCCCTGATGATTATCATGATGGTTCTCAGGTCCTTAAGAAAGATAGTCCTCTTAAGTTTTAAAACTCCTTAGCTTTTAAAAAAAGATTTGTATCTCAAATGGGAAGAGAAAGAATTCACAGTAAGGATTTTTCTAAAGTGAATGCCCTAAGAATGTAGGAGAGGGACCTCGGTGGTTAGTCCATCTGGATTCTGTAAAGGCCTGAATGAGTAATAAGTATGGGGCCTAGAGGCAGAAAAAAGCCTGTCTAAAGGTTAATCAAGCTGAGGGAAACATTAAGGACATCTTGGTCATGTTTAATATTGATTTTTTCTCTATCTAGGATATATGTTCTGTAAGGGCAGGGTTTTATGTTGTTCACCTCTGTTTAAAAAAAAAACAAAAACAAAAACAAAAAAAACCTGGATAAAATTTCTCCTGCTGGATGGGACTAAGATAATGATAAAATTTGCTTGCTTAAAGATATCGGAACACTTGAAGCAAAGAAAAAACTTGGTCATGAAAAGATACTTAATTGAAAGATTAATATTGCAAAGGATAAAGTTAGGTTAATTTTATAATGGTTGAAGGCTAGACATGCATAAATACAAGGAGGTATGTTTTTCTTAAAATTCTTTTCAGTCTGTTTGGCCATCTGGTTCTCTGATCTGCACTTATTTTCCATCATAGTAGGAACTTAAAATGAGTTTATATGATGTGTATTTTTTCTTCTGCTATAATATGTTTTTGTTTATTCCTTGTACTTTTTACAACTACTGGTGATCTGAGCACAGTGATATAGTGATGGATACATGTTAGAAGATTTTATTCGTGCAATTAATATAAACAAATATGAACATGCAATTTTATTCTACAGTTGGGCCCTGTTTATGGGTTGTATAGAATGTGATACAGGGCAAGGAGTGGATATTGTGAAGTTGATATATAAAACTCTGACTTAACCTTGTCTTTAAAAAAGACCAGATATGAATTTTAAGAAAATTATATATTCCCTCAAGATTCTTTTATTAGTGAGTGAAAAAAAAAAAAAATACAACTTACCTAATAAAACTGACCTACCCTCAGTTCAAAAGAAACTCAGTATCAGAAAGTATCATATGGCTCAACTATTTTAGATTTTCTTTTGAAATCCTGGTATTTAGGTTTGCTTAGATTTTCTTTTGTCATTTTGGTATTATCATAAATATGTAAATATTAACAAATAGGGTAAAAATAATAATTTATTAAATAAGGTATATAGGTTCCATTTGCTCTTTTGCTGAATTACAAGGTCTGTTGCAAATATTTACATTTTGACAAGTGCCAACTGCCATATGATAATCTGAGCTTCGAACATATGGAAAGGGTTCACATGATACATTTAATATGATATTTTACATACTAAGGACTAGTAGGAAAACATCATGTGCATTAAAATTTTGAAACAAATGACACTCTTAAACCTGAACAAATCTTCCTAGTGAAAGTTCTTGGTATTTTACAAAAAGGAAAAATAAGGCCCAAAAGGTTACATAGGTTGCTTAAGGTCACATAACTTGTTAAATGGGAAAAGGGACTAGACTAAAAATTTTCCAGTATGGAGCTACAGTAGTTATTTCGTAAAGCTCTTGATAGTGCTGGGTACACATCCATATGACTTAAAAAAGGTTATGTCAGTACTGACTTCTCATTTATGTTGTGCCTCATATTGCTTTTAAAACCCCTTTCTGGTCCTCAAAAGAAGAGCATACTTTGTTGGGAGAGATTCATATTACCACTCCCATCTAATATTATCTTCATGAAACAAGGCCATCCCTATTATTCAAATCTTCAAATGCTTACATTCAGAGCAGGCATATTCCAATTATTAGCAAATGGTTAACCTAAAAGATTCTCTTTTAATTGGTCTTAATTCTTAATTGATGAGCTATAAATACTCAAAAGAGCTTTCAAATGAGAACTACACTTATTTCTCCTTGAGAAAGGAAGGATTACAACATAATTTGACATTCTATGAAATATTCATCAGCAAAGTAGACTCCTTGCTACTAAAAACAAAAAGAAGCTAAGATGTGAATTCTGTAGTTTAGCTACAGAAATGAATTTTAGATCCATTTTGAAATGCTTAATTTTAACTCCTTCATTCTCTGGAGCTCTTTGAGAAAACCCTCTGTGAGTTTTATGAGGAAAAGACTGTTAAAAATCACAAAATTGATTTGAAGTTCAGCAGCCAAGAAGATATTCCCCTGATGCTTTTTGATTGTGCAAGCCATTCTCTCTAATCCAGAGATACGGAATAGCTGAGAAATCTATTATTTTTTCTATAAAAATTATTTTAGAAGTGATTTCTAGTCTTTGTATTTTGAAAAACAAAATGATATCTAACAGGTGATAAGACACATGGAAACAAATTAAACTGTTGGAGCTGAATGAATTTTTTATTAGATATATAAATCTTCTGTTCTTTTATTAAGTCCAGTAAAGATTTATTAAATTTTGCTTGATTTGAGAAATACTTCTGAATTGTAATAAAAAAGATGGATGGATTTTAATCCAGTTTTTATAATGATCCAATGAGTTGGTACAACATTTTGATGTAGGGAATGTAGAGATATTATGAAAGAAGATTTATTTTTAAATTATAATTTTTGAAAGTTATAATAGTTTCTTCAGTACATTCAAATGCCATCAGTCACTGGGTTTTCTCCTTAATATCTTTGTAGCAATGATCAATTTTTAATTTAGATGAATTATAAGGGACATATTTATAAAAACATTTATCAAAAACTTTCAGAAGTGAAATCACTGGAAACATTGCATTGTTGATATATAACATATGAATAAGTAAATAAATGAATAAATAAACAAAATGTTGCTATGTTTACTGTAATTATATTTTTGAGGCAGTTCTTCAATATACTATATAATATCCTCTTTATCTGATCCCATTTTATCCATTTTCAGGCCAAAATTAATTGTGCTTTTCATGTCTCTCATTTCTTTTACCTCATTGACATTGTGTATTTTGTGAGTGTATATGTGTGTCTGAGAAACAGAGTGATTCTTATAACTCAATTCTAGAAACAATAAAGGACTGTAGTATACACCAGTGGGGAGCAGGAAACTGCTCTGCTCACAGTTTTCTACTGATTACCCAAATCACTCATGTTCCAGATTCCATCTAGAAGAATTTCCTCTCCTCCTAGTAGCTCACTAATTTAGTGATGTGGACTGAACTGGAACTGCCATCTTTTTTCATTTATCTCCTTTCATTCATTCAATAAATATAACCTGGGAGCTTCCTCCATCTCAAGCATTCCTGTGCATCTTGCAGCTATAGAAGTAAACAAAGCAGACTATCTCTTCCCCTCACAAAGCTTACATTTTAGAGACAAAAGAAAGACAAGAAACAAATAAATATATATGTCAAGTGGTAATAAATGCAATGACATTTACTAAAGAAGCTAAAACAATATGGGAAATTGCTATGTATGATATTCAAGAAAGGCTTCTCTGATAATGTGACTGTAGGGGACACCTATTAGAAGTAAATGTTTTAACTATGATATTGGGAGGAATATGCTTGGCTTATTTAAGGAAAACAAGGAGGTCAGTATGGCTAGTATGAAGTGAAGTAAGTGACAGTAATAGAAGAAAAATAATTAGGTCATATGATTTAAAGACCATTATGAGTACTTGGGTTTTCCCTCTGAGTGATATAGTAAAGCTATTAGAAGGTATTAGAAGGTATTAGAAGCTATTAGAAGCCGTAAGAGTGTTACATTTGGTTTTTTTGAGGCTCATTCTTTAGTGCTGCTTGGAGAACAGATTTTAGGAATGCAAGGGTAGAGAATGGAGACTAGTTAGGGTACTACTGGAACCTTCAGGTTGCTAGAAATAAAAGTAGTGAGATACATTTGAGTTTGGGATATATTTTGAAACTCCGTCGATAGATTAAATGTGGGATGAGAAAGATACCTCAAGAAAGAAAGAAGATGTCTTGAGGATCACACCAGCTTTGAGCCTGGACACCTGGAATTAAGAGGTTGCTAAATATTGAGATGGGGAAAACTGAAGCAGGTTTGGGAAGGGAACTGAGAATTTTCCTTTAGACACACTAAATTTGAGCTGCCTCCTAGGATGTTAAGTGACTTCTAAATAGGTATTTTTGTAAAAGTCTGGGGTACAAGGAAGAAGTCCCAACTGGAAATGTAAATTAGTAATCACTAGAGCATGGATGATTTTGGACAACATGAAACTACATGAAATCATCTGGATAGTCAGTATAAATAGAGAAGACATGAAAACCGCATTGAAGGTGAGACTAACATAATAAAATAATAATAATAATAATAAAGGTGAGAGTTGGTAAAAAGTAAACAAGCTGCCTTTGTGTGTGTGTGTGTGTGTGTGTGTGTGTGTGTGTGTGTGTTTTAAGTTGTGGTCAGTGACTCAGAGAAGAACGAGGAGAAAACTAATTTCCTGAATAAAATAACTGATTGAAGGATGGACATTTTAGTGTGGATTCCCTGAAGGCAGAGGCTGAGGTAAGGATTAGGTTGTTTACTTGGAAGGTGATCATGAAGCTAGAATGAGGGAATGGCAAACTGAATCAGGAAAGATCAACATAACAGGGTCTTATTAATCTAGACACCACTGTGAGAAACAGAGCCTTCTAAGAATTAACAGATGATGGTTAAGTCATTTATTCACCAGCTCTCATTCTCTATTGATGAAGGATTGCTTCCTGGGACACTGACTCTCCTATCTTACCAAGCTGCACTGTTATATGGGCTCCTATGCAGAAGGTCCCAAGAAAGCAAGCAGAAAAAATCTGGATTTTGGTCAAGGAGTTCTAAAGAAGTCTGAACTTGAGGCTCCTGGGTAGCTCAGTCTGTTAAGTGTCTGCTTTTGGTTCAGGTCATGATCCCAGCGACCTGGGATCAAGTCCCACATCAAGCTCCCTGCTAGCATGGAGTCTTCTTCCAGCTCTCCCTCTGGCTGCTTTTCCCCTGCTTGTGCTCTCTCTCCCTCTCTGTCTCAAGTAGATAAAATATTTTTAAAAAGATAGAATAAGTCTGAACTTGCACAGAACATCTACTTTATTGCAGATGAAATCATTAAGTGGCCAAGGGAATTAGACATAAGGATAGGACATGTGGCCAAAAGAAATTGCCAAAGCATTTGACCCAAAGTAGCCAACATTAGTCCTTTGCCCCCATGGCCAAAGTGATGTATTTATGACTGGGGACATGACCCAACTTGTGTCAGGTCTTTCTCTAATATTGTTTCAGTTTAGCTTAAAGGAAAACTTCCTTTACTTTCTGGTTGTAGATTTGTGAGGATGTAGACCCTTTGGCCAATGAAAGCCATTCCCCCAACATATGAGAAATACTATTGCTGTGGAAAAATATCAATAAAAAAGAAAAAAATATGAGTTCAAGATAGTACATAAAGTGTTCTGTCTCATGATCTGTTGGCTGAGGATTTTAGTGCTGTTTTTATCCAGATGCTTCATAATGCTTTGGTTTCTGACATACTCTAGTGTTCTTATAATAACTTTCATTTATGATTAACTTAGCTTGAGCTGTGTTTCTGTGATCAACAATTAAGAGTACTGACTTAGAGTTCTGTGATGCATTACATTTAAAATTTTTTCTACTTTCATTTGTATCTTTATCCCAATTTCCTAACTACTCATTCTCATTTAGTATCAATGTTGTGATTCAAGAATTTGCATAAGCTATTTTAATTTATTTGTGAAATAAATTAGGTTATGAATAATTTACAAAATCAACTGTTTCCTTCCTAATAATACTTTTAGGACACAGCACCACAAAGTAAAGCTCATATGTTGTATTACCTATAGCTTTATGTTGAATCGATGAAAAAATAATTTTTCCATTCACAGGTGATGTTTCATTATAGATATTATATAAATCTATCATCATATGATCATAAGGTAAGTATCTTCCTGAATGCACACAAATGAGTTTATTTAGTGATTGGGTGGTAAAGACAACAACTCATAAGCAGTCCCTCCTGAAAACTATGTAATGTTAAAGTTCCAAGTACTGGAGAAACAAGTATAGCATCCTGTCTTAAAAAAATGTATTTTTCCCCATGGGTAACATGTTTTTGTCACTGGATAAGCAAATTATTTCAAAGTAATGACCTCTATTTTCCTAGTAGTTAGACAAAACAGAGTTACATAATAAATAGTTTTTCAGATAAGTTAATTTTACTTATTAGTTCTTTTTCTTGGAGTACTTATTTACTGTAGGTGAATTTTATGCTTAAAAATAATATGCCAGCTGCTGGATGATGTTGATGTAGACACCATGGAATTTAACTGGTAAGAGTGTGGTTTCTAGGGGTACTTGGGGGGCTCAGTGGGTGAAGCCTCTGCCTTTAGCTCAGGTCATGATCTCAGGGTCCTGGGATTGAGCCCCGAGTTGGGCTCTCTGCTCAGCGGGAAGCCTGCTTCCCCCTCTCTCTCTGCCTGCCTCTCTGCCTACTTGTGATCTCACTCTCTGTGTCAAATAAATAAATATAATCTTAAAAAAAAAAAAAAAAAGAGTGTGGTTTCTGGCATCAGACTATCTCTAGGTTGGCAGCGTGGCTCCCCTACTTGTTAGTTGTCTTCTTAAGGCAGGCTCCTTACCCTCAATTATTTCCTTTATTTACTTTATAGGTATTTACTTTATAGGAATGTGTGTATATCTAATGTGTTAACATATGTAAAACAGTGTCTTGAATATAGAAAGTGGGCAATAAATGTTTGCTATTATGTACTAATGACGATGGTTGATGATAATGGTAATCAAGAACATTTTACTTATCCTATATCACACCGAGTCTGGGACTTTTATTTACTAGACTTTTGGCAAGGAGTCACTATTTCCTAAATTCTATCCTTTTCTCTCTCTTGATTTACTCCTTTATTATGCAGCATATCTTCTAGCAATTTAGTTAAAAAAAGATGTATGTGTGGTAAATCTTTCTGAGAGTTGGTAGGTCTAAAATGAGTTAATCTGTCTTCTCACTTGAGTTGTTGTCTGCCAGTTTTAAATCCCTCTATTCATATGCTTTTCTGGTGTATTGGAATTCCTGTACCAGGTTCTATTCTGTTCCATGAGATTGTTCACTCAAGTTCCAATATTTCTCTCTTGTTACCAACTTTTCTGGTAAGAAGGAAGTTGGCCCATATCCAAACTTCATTCCTCACTGTTGGGAACATAAATCAGAGAAAGAAAAACATGGAGGTATATTCAGTGATCCTCTAGCACGATACCACAACTGACACATGGCAGAGAAATAGGATGTCAGTGAAGTGGCTCATGTCTTTGCCATAGTCTGTGCACCTCCTAGATCTTGTACTGGGGAGTTTCTGATGGGTGCTTAAAATTTTCTTCCTCTATTTCTCATAGTACTGAAATGCACCCAAGAAAGGGAAACTGTGACTCATAGTTTACCATTCTGGGAGGATTGAATTATGTTATTTCTGCAGAATTTTCAGACTGAATGTTAGACTTGTTCTAAGCATAGCACAGATGACATAAAACCCTTTCTATTTCAGATAATGATACTTCTTTATAAAACACTTCTTATTTTTAAAGAGAATCTGGACCCTTCTCTATGTGAATCTAATGAAATGATGCTAGAGGTTGGGATTGATTTACCTGAAAAGTGCTTCAATCTCCTGCTCAAGGAGGGAATATTTCCAGTACTACTGTGTATCTGATATATTGGATAATTTTTGTGAAATTGTTCTCAATAAGGGTAGATGCCAGGGATAGTGGGACTACTTTTAAAAGTAATGTAAAAAGAAGGAGCAGTTCCCCAGGCTTTCAAAAATGTCTTTGACATTTGTTGGTCACCTATTACAGTCAAGTCTACAAAACAATCCACAAAAATATCTGGGGAGTATCTATAGGCTGATTGAAAAAGTATCAGCATTCTAGAAACTTCAAGACTATTTTTGTTCAAATTTCTTGGAAGAGAAAAGAGCAATGGTTGGTTAAATTTGACCATGACTCAAAATATGTACAATTGTACCACTGGGAGAAAATGTTGGAATAATGATTTGGGGACACATTTTTTTTAATGAGGTATCATTTACATGTAATACTGTATAAGTTTAAGATGTACAATATGTTGATCTGATACATTTACGTATTGCAATATAATAATCACTGTAGCTTTAGCTAACACTTCTTACCATATCACATGTGTCATTGTATGCAAGTGACATGCAACAAGAAAATGACAAAAGGAGGATTTATGTACAATGGTGATAAAAATAATCTCAGACTAACTTAAGCTAAGCTAGTTACTCAAAGACAACTATAAAATACCAATGGAAAAAAAATAAATAAGACACAAACGAATGTGGAGGCTTTGGTTTTGTTTTTTTTTTAAGATTTTATTTATTTATTTGTCAGAGAGAGATAAAGAGAGAATGAGCAGGGGGAGCATCTGGCAGAGGGAGACGCGGGACTCAATCCCAGGACCATGGGATCACAACCTGAGCCGAAGCCAGACGCTTAACTTACTGAGCCCACCCAGGCATCCTTAAATGTGGAAATTTTAATTCTTGCTGTAACACCAAACATAGTAAAGATGATACCACTTTTAAGTTAATATATAGACAAGCCTGTTCTAATTAAGTCCCTGTGGGTTATTTCATAAAATTTTCATCAAAGAAAGTAAACTCCTTCTGGAAAAGTCAGCAAAAGTTTTCTTTCAAGGTTCAGATGGTAGATTTGCCCTTCAAAAATTTGAAGTATATTATGAATTTAGTTTATCTAACATGTGTTTAAACAGTATTTATTTAAACAGTATTGTATTTAAATAGTAAACAATAATCTATATTTTCTAAAAACTAATATTTCTAAAAATTAACTCAAAGTTTTATACTAAAATTAAATGAAGTAAAAGTAAATCAACAAAAAGGCTTTATTAAACCAATATTATATAACTAAATATAAAAATAAAGACAACATGAAAGAGATAGCATACTATGTGTCATAATATATGTTGAATGAATTAATAATTTGTATTTTAAAAATAACTTATCAAAAGTATTCTACAGTAGCTGAATGGAGATGCATATATTATTTTTGACAAATCAGAAGGATGGTTATACATTATTATACTCTGGCAAAAAATACATATAATAAAATATAATGAAAAGAAATATTAAAAGGAAAGAAAAGGAGGAAAATATGTTACAAACATAACAGAGAATAGCATTATCTAAAATGTAACAAATGTATCCAAATGTGTTAGCATGAAGGACAAAATATATTTGAAAAGTAGAAAAACAAGTGTTTAGTTGGAATGTAGTACTTATTGTTATATATTGTATTCCTGACTATACAAATATTCTGTAAGCTTCCTGAGTCAGAATTTCCATCATGTTAGTGTTTTTATCCCCAATTAATAGAATATTGTGTCACACTAGGTGCCTAAAACAGACTAACTGAATTGAGTAAATAAAGTGAAAAATTCAAAATATAAATTATATTCATATCCTCACTATCTATCTATCTCTATATATATGATTTTAGGTAATTTTCTTTCAAGTAATGGAAAGTTACTGTGAGAAATTTAAGTGAATAATGGATTGTTTTTTGTGTATTCAGAGAAATATTTGTTTATTCAAAGGAAAAGCTGCTGACACGGGCTCAGCATAGGCAGAGTAATGCAGCTCAGGGGATCTAGTGATCAAACTGAAGCACAATCCTACCAGAATGTGCATCCATCAAGATGAATCAACTGAAGCTATTTTTAGTCTTTAAGTTAATGTTTAATGTTTAGGAAAGAGCCAGTAGTGGGTCTGTCCACTCAGACCACACGGACTCAGAGGAGAAGATTGATTCTGCAAAACATCTGACTATTACCAGAACCACGAGAAGGATAATAGATAATTCAAAGCAATAAAGGTCAAGTACGGATACCATTACACACCTATTAAAATAATAAAAGTAAATTATATATAATTTAGTGTTGTGATGTGGAAGAATAAGTATACTTATATGTTGATAGTAAATTGCCTTAGTCTTTTAGAAGAGCAAATTTGTGATATGTAATATGAGCTATAAAATCACTCATATATTTCACTAATAAAATGCTATTTGGGAAATATACTCCAAAGAATTTGTCCCCCACTGCCTCTGTTCCTATTATACTGAAACATTCCTAGATGAGATATTTATCATTGTGAATATTTTTTAAAAACAAACTCAAATGGCCAATAAGATGTGACTAAGTAATTATGTATATTCTGTATAATATAAAATGTTAGTTATTTAAACAGTGAAAGTCCCTCAAAAGGGGAGGGGGGGCCAGCTTTGTTATTTAATCTTCTTCTTTTAAACCATTGTTGTTGTTGTTGTTGTTTTTCAATTATATGGGTAATACAAGGTAATCCCTCTTCCGGTATGGCCTAGTAAACTTCTCAAAGACCAATCCTTTTATAGATTAGAGCCATAAATACTGGACAAATGATTTAAAAACAACTATTTGAAGGCAATAGAGAATAAACAAAAACAAGTAGACACTGAGAATTTACTCCTGGATAGAAGGAATGGCAGGAATCAAAAATCCTATTTTTATGACTTTAATTCAGAGGATAGGTCCAGTCTGTACCATGTGGGATATCTGACGCTCCAGTGAGAAGCTGATGGTCTTATTGGCTTAAAAAACCAGAGGACAGCATTTGGAATAGCATAACCACTAGAGTGTAAGGGAGAAAACTCAGAATGAGATAGAGAGGGTAAGCACCAAATTCTGTGTATAAATTCTACTCCAATACCTGACTGATACTTGCGCAAATCTATCAGCATCCCAGTGCTACCATATAAATCACCACACAATGAGTGGTTTAAAAGAACACAAACTTATCCTACAGTTACAGAAGTTCTAAGTTTTTAGTGTCTCACTGGGCTAAAATCAAGGTGTTGGCAAGGTTCTACAGGAGAACCTTCTGGCTTACCTTTTCTAACTTCTAGGACTATCCATACTCCTTAGCTTTCGCCCTTCTTCATCTCCAAACCCAAAAATATTGCATTTCCCTGACCATTTTTACCCATAGCTAATCTCCCTTTAACTCTCATCTCAGCTGGGAAAAGTTGTTTGCTTTTAAGGCCATATATTATTAGACTGGATACACCTGGATACCCAGTATAATATGCCTATCCCAAGGTCCTTGATTTAATCACATCTGCCAGTCTCTTTTTAAATTAATGTAAGGTATCATGTCCAGAGGTTGCAGGCATTTGGACATGAATGTCCTTGGGAGGCCATTATTCTGCTTACCACACCACACATGTAATGTGCAGCTCTAAGAATGTAGCTAAAACTAAAATGAATACACTCTAATTTAAGTTCTGCCTACCACAGGGAAGATTGAGTTTTATAGGTTGAATTCAACCAAGTTAACTGCCTGCTTCAAAGTGAAAATACACACACTATACTCCTCAAGTTCAAAATAATACCCAATATTACCTGAATTACAAAGGGACTAGAAAACACAATCTGCTCTGAAGGGAGACAACCGACGGAATCAACTGTGAGATACTCCAATGTTGGGATTAACAGACAATGATTTTAAAGCAATTCTTAGATCTATGCTCAAGGACAAGAGGGAAGATATGCTCACAAAGAATGACAAGATAGGAAATAGAGATATAGAAATTATACAGTAGAACCAAATAAAAATTCTAGAAGTAAAACCTACAAATAACAATGTTCCTTTTTTAGTGTTCAAAATGACAATTTTTATCAGCTTTACTCCCCTGTCATGAAATGACACCCCCCAAAAAAAGAGTAAAAAATTCTGTTCTGCTACTGAAATTAGGACCAGGGACTTCCAGAAATTTCTGCAAGATATCTGTAATATATGAGGCAGAAGGGGTCAAGATGAAGAAGTAATGCTGAAAATACCTAGATGTCATACCAGAAAAGGACTGATTCCCAGAAAAATATGTAAATAATTTCTCCCCAGTATATCCCAAGCTAAGGGCAGCAATTGTTGAGAGTAAGGGCTCTAGGTGGGGATCTGTGTGACAATTAGGAGGGGAAAAACTGAAAAATACTGTGTGACCTCAGCAAATGCCCCTCCAGGGCTACTCATCCTCAGATTTTACTGAACTACTAAAAAGGTAATGTGAGGAATTAGCTGTGACAGGCTTCTGATATAGCTAGTATGAAAATAAGAGGAAGTGAGGAGGTAGAATCTCTAATTTCATCTTGTTGAAACACTCAGGGGTGAAGGCCACTAAGGTGATCAGCTTTCTGTGTAACTCCTTCCCATGATAACTATAGCTCTTGCTGAAGGCAGTCACAAAGAAATATAGCAGAGACTATAGGTGCTTGCTGATGGGTTAGCAGGGAGAAAACTGAGTGACTTTTTAGAAATTCCTCAGACCCTAGCCACCAGGGGACCTGACTGGAGCATTGTATTCCCAGTTTTACTTGCTTAGGAAAGGACATTGAACGAATTTAGTTTTAATAGTAAACAAGCCTCATTGCCACTCTCTGAAGATGGGTGAAATGGTCTTGAAGCCCACAAAGGAAAATCAATGAAATAGTGATTTCTACAATTGCTGAGGGAGTCTGAAGAAGCCATCAATATGTCAATATGATCCAGCTTTCCTTAATCAAAGGTAGGCACAAGAATCCCCTGAGAAGGTTTCTTAAAATATACTGGGCCATAGGCTTCTCTGGGCTTTCTGGTTCTGATTCAGGATATATCAATTGTATCCAGGCACATGGATTTTTAGGAAAAAACAAACAAACAAAAAACAAAACTCAGGACATAGATTACGAAGCACAAGGTATTGTGAAAACTATTGACAGACTGATAAAGATTATCAATTGCAATTGATATAGACTGCAATCTAAGCTACTGATACAGATTATTGGTATAGACTATCATTTGCAAATATAGCAGATAATGAAAAATCAGAAGACTCATGAAGAGAAATAGAGATTCAAAAGAGGAACATTAAACTTAGCCAGTATAAAAGTTGTAGTCTCCAGAGAAAGAGAGTTGAGGCAGAATGCAGAAGATAATTTAATAATTTGATATGTATTTTTGTGTGGTTCAAAGTATTATTAAATTAATTCAGAATAAGCTATTGAGAAAAATATGCTCTTGGAGTATATTTTTGAACAAAAACCGTGTAGGAAATTCTGGTATCATAGTTGAAAACTGGTATAGTAAGGATTGAAAGAGAAAAAAATTTGTAAGAAAAAAATTGTCAATCAGAAAAAAGCAAGGAAAAGAGAATATATAAAGCAAGAAAATAGAAAAAATACAAAAGTTTGAAAATGATAGAAGAAATAATACCAGACACGTGCAATTTTAACAAATGTACACAGGTTAAATACAGGCTTAAAAATAAAGTGATTCATATTAATTAGGGCAAAAGCCCTGCCAACAGCAAGAGAAGGAGGAATTCTATGTCAAGGCAAATTTTGTCCTGGCTGGCCCAGATAACCTGTAACTCAAGGAACTTGAGCAATTTGCAATATGCGTGTGGACACATTTGGCAATAACTGGATTTCTTGGGTGCCCGGATGGCTCAGTTGGTTAAGCAACTGCCTTAGGTTCAGGTCATGACCCTGGGGTCTTAGGATCAAGTCCTGCATTGGGAATCCCAGCTCAGTGGGGAGTCTGCTTCTCCCTCAGATCCTCCCACCTCTCATGCTCTCATGCTCTCTCTCGTATAAATAAGTAAAATCTTTAATAAATAAATAAATAAATAATTGGGTTTCTTAAATGCAGATAAGTAATGTTATTTTTGCCCATGTACTTATTATTCATTGTCACTTAACCGTGACAAGTATAAAATCCATTACTGACATGAAAAATGTGACTCATATTGCATAGAGAAACATAAAACAAGGATTTAAAAAGATAATCAAAGGTATGAATTAACCCAACAAAAATAACTAATGAAGTGTTCAAACTTGCTTTTACTTGTTATTTTTGCAAAATTCTATCAAAAGTAAACAGTAAATAATAAATGAAGTAATTGGGCGCCTGGGTGGCTCAGTGGGTTAAGCCGCTGCCTTAGGCTCAGGTCATGATCTCAGGGTCCTGGGATCGAGTCCCGCATCAGGCTTTCTGCTCAGCAGGGAGCCTGCTTCCCTCTCTCTCTCTGCCTGCTTCTCTGTCTACTTGTGATCTCTCTCTGTCAAATAAATAATAAAATAAAATCTTTAAAAAAAATAAATAAATGAAGTAATTAATTAATGATAGACTACTATAAAGCTTTTATCAAGATCGGGTTATAACACAAGTATAGAGATGGAAAGACATCCATGACGTACTGCTGAGTTTAAAAGTGATTATAGAGCATTAGGCCTAATATGAATGGATTTGAAGGTATAAAACCAAAATAATGTTATTTCTGGTTGTTTTGACAGTCTTTAACATACACATCTGATTGTTTCAATTTTCATGATAAGCATGTAATACTTTTTATAATCAGTAAATACAAAAATAGTTTTATCATAAAATAACTAGAATGGAAAGAGTTCATATATTATGGAAAATGCATGAAAATTGAGTGAAATAAAAATGATTTATGAATTTTATGATTTATGAATTCTCAAAAAATATAAGCACTAATAACATTCTGATGCACCATACTGTATTAATCTCTGTGTTACGAGGGCCTCATACAAAGCCTGATATATAGTAGATAGACAACATCTATTTGTTAAATGGAACCAACTAAGATGATACTAGAAATGTCCCTGTAAAATATCAGGTGAAGAAAGTTCCACATACTGATTATAATATTTTTATGATTATAATTATGTAGCTGTATAAATATGTTTTTTCTATTAAATCAATAAATACTGAAAGAAAATAAGGAGTAGTGGAAATATTTGGAATATTATACTATTCTAATAAAAAATCATTAATTATTTGTGCTGGTAGTAATAATAAACAAGGCAACCAGGTTCCTGCCTTCTTGGATCCTGCAGTCTAACTAGACATGCAATAAACAGAGAAAGAATGGAGGAGATTCTTACAAATTAATGTAAATTCTGTAACAACTGAAGAAAGCCATTAGTTAGATGGCATATGTGCTGGTTCGAGGAATTTTGAGGAATCGAGTACCAAAGGCTCAGAGTCTGTGAAACAGTGGCATATTCAAGGTAGATTCACCAGTAATAAACAAAGTAGATATTGGTGCTTTGGGAGAAAGTAAAAAGAGCTGAATTTAGAGAAATGGGCAAAGACCAAGGAATCCAGAGACTCTGCAGCCCCAATACAATGTTCAGATTTTATTCAATATGTAATTGGAAATCACTGTAGGATTTAGCAAGGAGAGACATGATTAGATTTACATTTTAATAAGATCAGTCTGGCTTTTCTATGGAAGAAAGGTTGAGCGGAAGAGGCAAAAGTGGAAAATAAGACTGGTTAAGACAATTCTGCAGTAGTCCAAGAAAAGATGCTGGTTTTGATTATGTGGGAGCTGTCAGGAGGGAAATACTTGGATGAATTTGAGATGAATGTGAGCGGAGGTCATGGTTATCTGTTGGTTATAAAAAGTGAGGTCAGGGAGGAAACAATCACCTTGGACCATTTACTGAAATATAAAGGTGGGAAGAATAACATGTTCTGGTAGATGAAATCATAGTTTATTTTGGAAACACTGAATTTGTGGGCTCAATTAGATATTCAAGTGGAAATGTCAGGGAGACTGTCTCAATTTCAGTGGCAATGTCTGTCCTGTGGATACAAATTTGAGAACTATCACCACCTAAAGTCATGGGAATAAAAACCAACTCCTATAAACACTGATAGTGTTTAACATATTCCTTTCTTTCCCCCGTGGTTAAGAAAGTCTCCTTAGCTAATATGTATGTACATATGCATATTTTCAGTGAAGTTAAGATGCCAGATTTGAAATTTTTATTATTGGGCTCTTGAATATTGCCTTACACATATTGGGCTGACAACAAATGTTTGTTTTATGAGAAAAGGAATGAATTTTATTTTTGTAGAGAAGGCTTTTTTTTTTGTTTGTTTTTTCAGTGTTCCAAGATTCATTGTTTATGCACCATACCCAGTGCTCCATGCAATATGTGCCCTCCATAATACAAAACAAAGAGAAAACCCATGGGATGGGAGAATATATTCACAAATGACACTACAGACAAAGGGCTGATATCCAAGATCTATAAAGAAGTCCTCAAACTCAACACTCAAAAAACAGATAGTCACGTCAAAAAATGGGCAGAAGACATGAACAGACACTTCTCCAAAGAAGACATACAAATGGCTATCAGACACATAAAAAATGTTCATCAACATTAGCCATCAGGAAGATTCAAATCAAAACCACATTGAGATACCACCTTACACCGGTTACAATGGCCAAAATTAACAAGGCAATAAACAATGAGTATTGGAGAGGATGTGGAGAAAGGGGGACCCTCTTACACTATTGGTGGGAATGCAAGTTGGTGCAGCCACTTTGGAAAACAGTGTGGAGATTCCTTAAGAAACCAAAAATAGAGCTACCCTATGACCCTGCTGCTGCACTGCTGGGTATTTACCCCAAAGATCCAGATGCAGTGAAAAGAAGGGCCATATGTACACCAATGTTCATAGCAGCAATGACCACGGTCACCAAACTGTAGAAAGAGCCAAGATGTCCTTCAACAGATGAATGGGTAAAGAAGATATGGTCCATATATACAATGGAGTATTGTGCCCCCATCAGAAGGGATGAACACCCAACTTTTCTATCAACATGGGTGGGACTGAAGGAGATTATGCTGAGTGAAATAAGTCAAGCAGAGAGAGAAGGCTTATTTTAAGACCAAGTACGGTGCTTTAAAAATATATTATTCTACCATCACACAATTAACAAAAATAACTCCCTACAAATTATTTTCTGACACCTAGCTGAACACTCAAGTATATTTTATTTAACTACAACAACATAAACAACTACTGGGGCACCTTAATGTTACACTCTATCTATATTTGAAAGACCCACTCAGGTAATAATATTACAGTTATGACAGCATTCTACCTTGCACTCAGTAAAATCCATTCCTGAGAGCAAAGCCCCTGGATGGGTTCATCTGTTGTTTCTTTACGCTTTGAAGGGGATCTCCAAACAGGCTTCCCACCTGAGTTCTTTATTTGACCAGCACTCACACACCCACACAAATCAGTCCCAAATCTCCCCCTGACATGCATCACCCAGCGTCTGACACCATATTTCAAATGTTGTTGTTGCTGTTGTTGTTGTTGTTGTTATTGTTACTGAAAACTATAGACATTAGATTAGTCTCTTGGTATAGTTCCACCACATTGGTACAGGTCTATAAAGTGATCCCATTTCACAGAAAACAATGACGTATTCAAATATTTCAATTATAACTATCTTCAGAAAAAGATTTATTTTCCATTTGTAACAGAAAAAGTCAATAATCCAAGACAAAGTCAAAACCCATGTCATTTTTAGTTTAAGCAATAATACTAATACCTCCCTGACATGTTTGCCTGATGTTTATAAAAATACACCAAGATGTATGAGAAATTTTAAACTAGCTTAACTGTTTTGAATCATCTTTTTAATTTCAGATCTGCAAACCAAAATGCATACTCTAAATAATATGCTTCTTCTCCTTCCAATATGCTTCTTTTCCATTCTTAGGCATGCCAGAATTTTTAGCTCCAAAGAGGATTTTTTTCCTTTGATTTTTATTTAATAAGAGACAAGGGAATCTTATTACTGACAGATTGTTACTATAGCAAATTTGGCAAAACTATCCTAAAAATTCATGAATGTAAACTTTGGTCATAAAGTTTAAGGGTCTTTGTTCCTTGTTGAATCAGGAAACAATGTTGATATAAATACAAATCAGCTTATCATGAAAAAGCTATCTGAATTATTCACATGAATGTTTTAAATAATATTAGTATGGCTAAGTCACAACTGGCACATACAACTTTCTCCCTTATATTAGATTTAACTGTTAATGGGCAGAATGCACTATTCAGTTACAACCAATGAAGGATAAACTGTTAAACTGTAATAAGTATAAAAGTTTACATTTTGTGATTTTTTTTGACATTTAGAAAAAACAGAACTGTTACCTGTTCCAACACTGTATAATTTCTTGACCCTCTACAGTGCTTAATGTGTCTACTGCATATATTAGTTATGTGGTTTATCTTGTGGCGTTTCTTACTGAAGCAATCTCGTGTCTATAGCTATATTAAATTTTTCAAACTCTGATGGCACAGTCATCAATAACTATAACCCATTGATTTTATCACCTCTTCACTTCCCTCCTAAGGCAGCTTAAATTCCATGGCCAATTCCTATAATAGCTCCCTTACACATACTCTCGACTGTCTTGTCATGTTCTCACTTTGCCACATTTGCTTTGCCAGAAGGAAAAATGCAAACCCCAGTCTGTACCCACAGCCTCTAAGCTGAAACACACACACACAGAGAAACACACACACACACACACACACACACACACACACACACACACACATAGCCATGCTGATTGCTTTTGCTACGTTCAAGGTCAGTAACCACAAAGAGGCTTTTGAGGCTGCCCCGCAAACATACTCTATGGCACCGGTTTGTTATTCTCCCATTTTCATAAACAGCTACACACTTTCTGCTCTTCATTTTAACCGCTCACACTTTCCCCACATCATCATGATAATCTTCCAACTTTTCTGAGAGTATAATCAGCAGAGAATATTCTAAATTCCCACCATCACAGCGACCAACCAGCATCTGTGCCCTTTCCTTTCTGTGTCATAGATGAAACACGGTTGTTCTTGAATAAGACCACACACTCCTCCACGTGTGCCCTCTCACCTACTCAAGAACATTGTTCAGCAATTCCTTTCTCTCATGTATTATTAATTGCCTCTCCTCTTCGCTGCGTCATTGCTGTCAGCATACATATATCCTGTAATTTCTTTCCTCTTAAAAAAATCTGCTTTATTTCCCATTTGACTATAGTTCCACATCTGTGCTATTTACACTAATTCCCTGGGAAAGAGTATTTTTGTATTCACTATCTTAAATTTTTCTTCCCCTTCTCTCTTAAACTTATACCAGCCAGGCTTTCAACCTCACAGCTCCACAGAAAAATGCTGTTTTGGATGTCACCAATGTCTTCCACATTGATAAATCCAATACTTATCTCCCAGGCTTCATCTAGCTTGATTTAGCAGCATTTGACACAGATGATCAATCTGTTCCCTGAAATATTTTCTTCATTTCCTGTAGAGAACACAGGCTTTCACCCGGTTTTCTGTTTGACTTCACAGACTACTTCTTCACAGTGTCCTTTACTGATTCCTCCTTATCTCCCCAATCATTTCCTTTGTAGTGGTTCAGGGAGCAGACTGAATCCCTTTTCTTTGGATCTCTAATGAATAAAGATAAAGTGGCTGATATTGGCTTTGGTCCCATTAACCACTTTAAATGCCAGTGAAGACTCAAAAAAATTACAGCTCTAACCCAGACCTTTCCTCTAAGTTCCCAACTCATATACCTGCCTGCTTAGCATAACAACTAGGAAGTACAAAAGCCAATTCCAGCTTCATGCACTAAAACTCCAAATCTGTAACCCTTTCCCTATTGTTTCTCCTCAAGTGTTCTCCATTTAATTCAAGTCTTTTCTTTCAGTTGCTCAGTCTTAAAACTTTACTGCCTCCCTTCTCTTTTTCTTCCCCTACATCTAATCTATCAGTTGGAAGCTATTATAAGGCCAAATAAAAACAAAAAAGGAGGCTTAATTCTCCCTACAAAAAGTCAGAGACTTCTCCCACTTCTATCACTTTTCTTAGAACATTTACTTTAAAAAAACTTGTTATTTTAAATACTTTTTTAAAAATGAGTAAATACATTTTGAGAACCAGATATAGGCCTATTATTAGTTTTTTGACCCAGAAATGTCTTTTCTAAAGACCCAGGAGCCATCTCTTTGAAATGTAAACATTTCTGTGGGAAGGTAGGAGCCTGACTTCAGTGGACACATTGTTCAAGATGCAAAACTACTTCCTGTCATAAAAATAAAACAATTGTGTTTCATCTCCAGATAGGACTGATTAACGAACATAAATGGTCAGCTAATCACCAGGTAAATTTACAGCAAATTTATAATTGACAAATGATGTTCTCAAGTCCTCTTACTTGAGGACCAGTTACTGTTTGTCTTGAGATCACGTATGTAATGGGTCGTGTCTTCTTTATTATATAAAAAGGTGAGACTTCTTTCTGTCTTGAAATCTCAGCAGATTGCTACCACATTCTACTTTAATACTTATTCAATAAGAAACTGTTTCTTTTCTCCACTAATTTTGTGGAGAGGATTTCTATATTGGGAGATTTTGTTTTTAATTTTATTTCCCAGTAATTTATCTTCCAAACTGACCCAGAATCCACAATTTCACACAACTTTAACTTTTACCACCCCATTCCAAGCCACTTGCTCGTCTCCTTGGAATTATTGAAATAGCCACCTAATTAGCCTTTCTCTTTCAGTCCTGGTCTGCTTAAATTTTACTGTAACACTATTGCGAAATCTTTTAAATCTGAAATAAGATCATGCTGTTCCTCTTCTCCCATCCTAACTTCCTATGAAAAATTATTGTAATCTATAGAAAAGTTAAGAACATGCAATGCGTATACAATTAGCCTAGATTTACCAACTGTTCATTTTTTTTTGTAAATATTTTATTTATTTATTTGACACAGAGAGAGAGATCACAAGTAGGCAGAGAGGCAGCAGAGAGAGAGGAAGGAAAGCAGGCTCCCCACTGAGCAGAGAGCCTGATGTGGGGCTTGATCCCAGGACTCTGGGATCATGACCTGAGCCGAAGGCAGAGGCTTAACCCACTGAGCCACCCAGGTGCCCCACCAATTGTTCATTTTTAGCAATATTTTATCTTTCACTCTATTCTACTCATATATATATATTATATATATAATATACATATTATATAAATATGTATTATATATATAATATATATATATATATATTTCTGAACCATTTTAAAGTAAGTTGCAGCCATCATTATAATTCATCCCTAAATAATGCAGCATGTATCAATTAAGAACAAGGACATTCTTCTACATAACCATAATGCCATCATCACACCCAAGAAATTTAACATTGATACAATTATCTTGCCTAATAGTCTATTTTCAAATGTCTCAATTGCTCCCAAAGTTCTTTACATGTTTTTTAAAGCTAAAATGTTATAGAAGATAGTAAGATAATGCATTACATCTGAATATAGTGTGTCTTTAATAGAAAGAAAAGTATTCCTTCTTTCCATTTGAATATTATACAATTTTTAAAATAAAATATCCCTTAATTTTGAATTATTTGACTATTTCCCTACAGTTAAATTAAGATGGAATAGTTTGGCAAGAATGCTAAAATAAGTAATGATGTGGACACCTCAATGAAAGCAGGAGATGGGATGCCTGGGTGGCTCAATTGGTTACCCTCCAGCTCTTGGTTTTGGCTTAGTTCGTGATCTCAAGGGTCACGGAATCGAGACCCCTACCCCCACTGGGGTCAGGTTCCAGGCTCAGCAGGGAGTCTGTTTGAAAATGCTCTCTCTCTGCCCTTCATGCCCCCCCCAAAGAAATAAATAAATCTTTAAAAAAGAAGAAGAAAGGAGGAGACATATCAAGAAGTACATTGTATCAGTCCTATTGTGGTGGTATATGCCAAATATATACATAGAAAAGGTTATTTTAACTTTTTTAACATCACACATAATCTATTAAGTGATATCTTCAGAAATGACAAATACCCTCTAACCCAATAACTTTGTATCTAGTGGTTTAATACTTATTAATGATATTTCTCTACATTTATTATTATTGTGGCAGTGGCAAATGGTAATTTTCATAATATATCATTATTCTACATTTATTAACTAATCTGAAAATAATTGCTTTCCTCCATTTTCTCCATTTTATTTGTAGCACTGTGGCTTTATGGACTGATGTTTTAAAAATAATATAATGTGTTATAGTTCTTGACTGTACTAAGTCAGTATCTATACAGGAGTCAGGAAATACATCAGATATTTTAACAGAGAATTTAATATATAGAACAACTAGCCATATAAGGATGCTAACCAGGCAACTGAAAAGGCAAATAAATATAGTAAAATGCTAAGGTATCATGAAAATAGTGACAATGAAGCAAATAACACCCAAGGACCAAGAAAGATTAATGATAGTAATTAGATAAGAAAGGAATTTAAGGGCCCAAAGTGATATGCAGAAAAGGGTAAGTTTAGGCACTGCCTTTTAAAAGATGGCTGAAAAACAGAGCAGTGGTATCAATAGTTTTGTCATTCCATACATGCCTTTTAAAAGATGGCTGAAAAACAGAGCAGTGGTATAAATAGTTTTGTCATTCCATACAACACTGTATGCCAGTGCACTACATGGAGAACAGTATTTTGACAGTCCCATGAGACGCAAGTAACAAGTATTTTAGGTGCCTTAGTGAGACATATGTATATTAGATGGTCATAGACAAAATAACAAAAAATCAGGGTCTTTCACTACACAGGGTCCTTCACAAAATCAGTGAATTTTCTGGGGGTCCAATGGTTAAACAGTGTCAACGTCCTTATAGTTTAAGCAACAGAGCATGTTTTCTGGCTTTTGAAGTTTGAGGTTTTTAATATGTAAAAAATGATATAGAGTAGTTCTAATTTTGATTCCTTTTGTTATAATTGAATTTTGAATATCTTCATGTGTTTAGGTCATGTCTATAGACTTTTCATTCTTTCACCTCAGGATTTCAGTGTTTTTATTCTATTCTCAATCTTAAAAATAATAATTTTTGCAGTTTTTTTAAAAATAAACTTTAGATGGTGCTAATTATACTAAGGGAGGCCTGTTTGTTCTCACACATTGGCCAGATATCTAGAAGAGGAATGCCTTGATCAGCTGCTCCCTTCCTTGTAGAAATTCTCCTAATAGTAAAATTGGGACTTTGGGGATATTATTTAAAAGGTTTCCCATGGGGGCGCCTGGGTGGCTCAGTGGGTTAAGCCTCTGCCTTCGGCTCGGGTCAGGATCTCAGGGTCCTGGGATCGAGCCCCGCGTCGGGCTCTCTTCTCAGCAGGGAGCCTGCTTCCCCCCCGCTTCTTTCTCTGCCTGATGTTCTGCTTACTTGTGATCTCTCTCTCTGTCAAATAAATAAATAAAATCTTTAAAAAAAAAAAAAAAAAAAGGTTTCCCATGTAGATTCCAAACAGAGACATGTGGCATACAGCTGCAAACTGATTTAGTGATTTGTCTGCTGTAGGTATTTTTTGAGGATTTAGCTATTCTCTGGACAATATTAGCAACTTTAAAAATAATACATTATGCACCTCTTCGGAATGACTCATTGCCTCTGGAAAATGGTGTGATATTCCCATTTTATAGATGAGAAAATTGTGACTCAGAGAAGTTAAGTAACTTATCTGAAGTCTCACATTAAGAAACAGGTGAAACTCTGAAATAGAACAACATTCATTCTTCTGCAATGCCAAATTTTTTTAAAAAATTTTATTTATTTGACAGATCACAAATAGGCAGAGAGGAAGGCAGAGAGAGGGAGGAAGTAGGCTCCCTGCTGAGAGCCCGATGCGGGGCTCGATCCCAGGACCCCGAGATCACGACCTGAGCCGAAAGCAGAGGGTTAACCCACTGAGCCACCCAGGTGCCCCTGCAATGCCAAATTTTAATGACTGCTGCCTTAATCCTTCTGAAACAACAGTTTTTAAAATCTATGCTGTTTTTAATCTCCTCTTTAAATAGCCATTTACATTATGATACATCTATCATTACTAGAATATATGGCATTCCCAGTGGCCTTCCAAAGTAGAAACCACCAATTTTGCACCAGTTCTGCATAATTAAGAGTGCTGTCCTACTTAATGAACCTCATGCCAGGTTCCAAATATTGGACCTCGACCCTCTGGGGCTTTGAAGCTCGTGCTCTAATACTTCCTCTCAAACCTGACTTCCTTATCGTCTTTCCTTCACATTTATTGAATGTTGTGGCTCTAACTCCAGTTTTATCCATATAAAATGCCATAATCGGAAAAATAATCTAGCCTGATATGTATTACCTTACATTTATCATTTACCAAGTGCTTACTTTGTCTGGCCAGGA
This sequence comes from Lontra canadensis, assembly GCF_010015895.1. NCBI lineage: Eukaryota > Metazoa > Chordata > Mammalia > Carnivora > Mustelidae > Lontra > Lontra canadensis. The sequence continues at coordinate 5,779,802 of NW_022631036.1, forward strand.
GGTTATGAAATTTTCAAAGAGGCCATCTTTAACAACCTTATGAAATGGGTGTAATTATTATTAAGGATTTGTAAATGAGGAAACAGAAGCAATAATAATAAATTTGGCCATACTACAGAAATGATGGAGACAGGATCGAACCTGGGTTGGGTCTTCTTTCATTGTTTATACTCTACTGCCTCTAACAGTATAACAGAAAGAGTAACAGCTTCTTAAGATAGCAAATCTATTGGGCAAACTTTTCTTTTATAGGAGAATGCAATTGATTCTCTCTAGTCTGGGGGAATGTGTTCAATACTAGGGAGCATCACTAGGATCTTCTGACAAAAACAAGTTATGTAAGTTTATGAAAGTTAATGAAAACTTGGAAAAACTGTATGTATAATTGAGAAAATAAATAATTTCTCTTAAGAGTGAACACTGCCTCCATGTGTCCTCAGGTCATTTGCCTTGCTCTTGGCAAAACTTCCCATGGCAAGGGTAAGTGAATTCTCATTAACAAGAATTTCCATGTTTCATCCAAAGTTCCCTTCAGTCTGCAAGAATTCTTTTCTTTACCCAGTCTAAGAACTGTCCCATTTTCTACCTCAGAATAACTGAAAAGGGAAATGCCATTTCTTTCAGAAAAACAAGAAATACAAACCTCTTTAACAGACTTTCAAAAATGAGATAATTTGACTCTCATACCTCACAAAAGGCTCAGTCACAATATTCCAATATTCCACAGTGCAACTCCCAGATCTGAGTTGAGTCCTAATTTGTACAATGCTAGGACTCCATCAGTCCAGTTCAGAACAACAATGATACCAGTCGATTAATGAAGTTCTTTGTCACATTCTGTCAGCTTGATATGGAAAGAACATTAAACCAGTATGTGCCTTCTTTACCCCTCAGTTTTGCAATTTTCTGAAGACAAATGCCTTAAGAAATAAAGAATTGATATACCTTAAACTGGCTTCTTTTTTTCACCTCAAAATTTATATCCTGAATGTTTACTTAAATAATAATTGGCATCAGAATTTTAGAGCCAGAAACAACTTGAGAATTAATATAACTCATTACTTTAAGGTGAGAACAGATGTCTATGTAGTTATGTAATGTATGGTCACACATCTAGTTAATGCCAGTACTTTGACTAGAACCAAATATATTCTACATCTAAATTCAATAGGAAAACATAGAGGATTCTTCTGCCTGCTTTTCTTGCAGCAGTAGCCCTTGGAAGAGTTATAGGCATGGAAAAAATTTGTATCAGAATTCTTCTGAATTGATTAAGAATAACAGTTTTGATATTATTTATGTGGACTTTGTCACAGAAAAATATCAACATTATATATGTATGTATGTTTATCTCTATATCTAATAGATAGATATAAATATATACCTCACATATACATATACACATACTGAAAAGTAAAAGAAGTTAAAAGTCTGTATCTATAATATGATTTTCAGGAAATGAGAATTGTACTTATGAATCCTGGTGTGCTAGGACTCTAAAACAGAAGTTAGCACACTTTTTTCTATTTTCTAGTAAAATTTTCAGGTTTGTGGGCCATATGGTTAATCTGCTGTACTAAGGAAATGGTCATAGACAATATGGGAATAAATGAGTATGGCTGTGTTCCAACTAAACTTTATTTACAATAACAGGAGGCAGGCTGTAGTTTTCCAATTTCTACTCTATACTGATGCATGTGTTCTTTTGATTGGTCAGTCATTCCTTAAATTATTATTAAGTAACTCATTTATGCCAGTAACCATTCTAGACATTGAAATTAAAGCAGCAACAAGAGCAAACTACCTATTTCTGGAAGCTCAGGATCTGGTGACAATACATTATTCACTTAGTGTGTACTAATTAACAGTAGTAAACTAATGACTGAATATATAGTACTTTTGGATGAAGAAAAACACCATGAAGAAAAATAGCAGAATAAGGTGCTAGAGTTTGAAAAAGGCAAAGAAGGACTTGCTAAACTAAAATGGAGGGCCAAGAAGTTCTCCCTGATGAGGTAACATCTGAGCATAAAACTGAATCAGGTAGATGGAGACACTGTGTTGATATTTGGAAAGTTTAGTTAGCAGTCCTGCGTAGATGACTGTTGTTTGTCTGTCTGCTTGTTTTTCCTTCTCTCACATTATTTAGCTCTTTTAACATCTGATTTACATGTGTCCTGTGCACTGATATGTGTGCACGGTTGTCATATATATAATCCCTTATTATCTATTTTAACTGCCCCCAAACACCTTAGTGAGATGTGAGGACACTCGCCCAATACAGAAGGCTATTGAAACATCCATATCTTATCTCTAGTATTTGTGAAGTGGGATAGCAGCCTTGCATTTTTCCTTTTGAGTCAGAGAAGGCTTTGACACCACAAAACCCCTACCCAGATGGAGCTGCCACTTTGTATGCACCAAATATTTTCTCTTTAACAAAAAATAATCATTGAATTTAATGTAACAGTCCATAAGTTTGGAGAGCATGTCCACTAACTACATAACCAATCAAGACAGCAATATACCCAGCAACTTAAAAAGGGAAATTTTCTGAAATAATTTCATCATCTCCCTACCCAGACTTAAATTTTATGTCCTCCCAAATTATATGATTGGCAAACTCAATAATATAACAGGAAGGAGTTCCCACACCCCACTAAATCATTTCTGAAAAATATTTATTGAGCACTAACTCTACACCAGTCATTAAGCAAGGTGGTAAGTTGTAATGGTTAGGAAGATAGTCATAGATCTTGCTGTTTAGGTTCTGGGAGGGTGTAACCCCCATGCCCCTTCCAAACCTCTCAGCCCTACCTCCTATACATATCATTTCTGTGGTACAGCTTTGAACAGTGTGAACATTGCCTTTTCTTGGACCCACCAGCCCAGGCCTCTACTTAATCCCTCCATTCCCACCCCAGGGAATGAGACTCCATGGTGATCCACTCAGCTTCTCTTTATTTGCAAATCAGAAGAGAAACAAATGTCATGGTCTACCCTGGACCAATGAGGATGGAGACAATGAATAAATTAGTTCCTCTTCCATCTGTAGGGTAGACAGTTGTAAAAAGGATTTTATAAAGTTCTCTTAAGCTCCAATAGGACAGACCACTTGTAATCTTGAATGGCTTTCCTCCCTTTCCTTAGTCTCATCTCTCACTTCTGCTCTGGGGGAACCATGCCTAATTAAACCACCTGCACACAAGTCTTTCTCTCAGTTCTGCTTTGAGGTAACCCAGGGCAAGACAGGAGGCAAACAGACCAAATGCCCCCCCTAAATAAACAAATAATTATCAGAATCTACATGTAAAGAATTTATATCTCCCCAATACATATAAACATATCAAGAATATTTTGGAAAGTTATGTGACCGTATTGCTGAAGTAGGAAGCCCGCAATTAGAAAGGGAACCCGGCCTCAGAGGCAGTGTGAGCCAATACAGGATTTTGGTTATTCTTTTAAGAGCCATGGATATTTGATCAAGAATTTCAAACAAAAGAGCTTTAAACATATTTGATTATTTGCTTATTTTTAGACCACTGTGCCCACCTAATATGTACAAAGTCAAACCATAAAGTAGCAGAAACCAGTTTCAAAGCAAGATCATCTAATCTATTCCCAAATACTAGAATTGAACCTAGAGTTCTTATTTGCTAACTCTGCTTCTATATCCCAATCTGTAAAACAGGGGTCTTCAAAACTTCCAATTCTAAGTCAGATGTTTTCATTTTTTCTACTTCAACTCTTATAATATTATGACTTAAAATAATTATTTCCTTATTACATGCATAAGCTTATATAAAATTAAATATTAATTTTCACTTCCTAACCTTCATAGCCCCTAGCTAATGCAGACACTAATTAAGGTAGGGATTTATTTTTTTAACTCAGAATTCTTGAATGATTCATGTAAAGTCTTTAGCCTGATAAATGTTCAACAAATATAAGCTGTTATTAACAAATAAATAGTACAGGTTATTATTATTTTTTTTTAACTAGATTTTAAGCAAGTTGAAGATAGGGGCTATACTTGATTCACTTTTATCTGCAGGATCTAAGATAATTCTTTATGCTTAGTAATCATTCAATAGGTTAATTGAATGTGTGAATAAATGAATAAATTGATTCCTTCCCATTTGATAGAGGATAACCTATTTAGACCTAAGTCAAGTGGGCAGGAATTCATTCACTCACTTAATTACTATCATCCTTGGGGGAGGAGCCACATGGCTCAGTCAGCCTTCATGACAATTCCATAAGGTTACTTGTTCCTACTTAGACAAGGAACTTAAGGAAAGGAAAATAAAAGTTTAAATGACTTTTTTGAGGTAACAAAGGTTATAATGTAGAATTTGGGAATAACCAAGGCCATCAATTTGTAGACCTTTTATCGCTTCTCGGCCTTTTGGCTAAGATCAAGTGCAATTTGTAGACCTTTTAATGCTCATCTCCTGTCCCTCGTTATACCCAAAGAAGATCATTCAGTATCTATATTCAGTATTTATATTTATATAAATATAAATATAAAAATAATTACAAATATAAATAATAAAAAAATAAATATAAATATCTGTAATAGAATTACAAATATAAAAAACAAATATAAATACAAATATAAATGGTCAAATATACCCAGCAAACTCGTTTTGCTCATCATTCTCCAAACATATCACAGAAGTTCTTTCTATATCACTGGTGAAAGGTCTCCTACTTTGGATTTAAAGTCCTTGAAGACTGTCATAATGAAAATGTATGAAAGGCTTATAAACACCGGGAAAATAAGTTTTTCTACAGAGACCTATGTGTGGGACCATAGGATTTCAGAGGTGTTCACATTGACTCTTACGGAACATGTAAGTGAGCTCAAAATCTCTCCGTTAAAATTTGAGATTAGGTTTCACAATGAAGGCTTGCTGAGAGAACCATGCTTCAGATATTTTAGGAAATGGTGACAGCCCCAGCACTCTCTCTCTTTTTAAAAAATCTGGAGTGATAATCTCAAAAAAATAAAATATAAAATAAAAATCTCGAGTGATGTCTACAATGTACACAAACAAATGCCAGAGCCATCATTATTTCTGTCAGGTATGACAAAATCAGTACCTACATTATTAGGTTTCTTGATCTCACTATTTCTAATTGACAGAGAATTACATACCAAAGTTCTAGACTTCCACTTGACTTTGAGCCACAGGACTTTTGCCATTGTTTCTGTACATGGTGTGCCAAGCCCCCAGTAAGAAAATAACCCACAGTCCTGAGATTCTACCTACTTAAAATATCCTTAATCAAGAAGGGTATGATCCTGCTCTATGCATTCCCTACCCACTATGTGATTCCCATAATAAATAGGTTATCTTCAATTCCTTGATATTGAAGACTGGCTAACTCAGAATTTTACCATCTTTTACTGAAGCTGCCACTACCAAGTCTGACTGAAGATTAGAGTTTCCCACAGAAACTGTAGACTTATACTGAATTATACCTGAACCAATGGTGCCTATAGAATGGTATATATTGAACAGTGCTATATCAAACTGCTTGGCTACCTTCAACAAAAAGGTTTCTAACTAGATTAGATTTCTCCAACCCAGATATATTGGCTCTGGCATTCTCCATTATCTCTACTTCCAAAAAACAATGACTTTAGAAATTTGACATCATCTTCCTAGATATGCAAAAATAAAATAAAATAAAATAGTTGTTTTAAAATAAAAGATTACATAAGACACATTGTTGAAGATTACTAAAAACGCAAATTTTGGACATTGCACTGAGGTCTGGAGTGTGGCCTGGTATTCTGGCTTTTTAATAAACACCCCCAAATGATTCCAGTGCAGGGGTTCTGAGGAACCCAATTTGAATAACATTGATCTATAGGTTATAAAGCTTATATGCAGGTTTTTTCCAATGAACTGATAAATGGAATAGTCGTTTATATGTAAAATATAAATTTTTATTTCAGCATATCTCCATTTTTAGATCCTGTAAGAGAAAAAAAAACATACACTTCAACATGTTATTATAAGATCTTTCCAATTTTCCTTATTATTTTTTAGTCATAAATCACAACTGGAAAATCTTTTTTTGTTCTTTCATGAAAACATGCAATGGGTATTTATTGTGTTCCTAGGATATTCCAGCACTGGTGAATTCTGGACAAGCCAGAAAAATTACACTGGAAGTGTTTATTTTATCCAGATGCTTAAAGCGATAGAATGGAAAATTTGGGTCAAAGCATGAAGAAACAGAGAACAAAAACATCCATCCTTCCTGATTCTTCAGAGTATAAAGGTAATTTGATCAATTCTTTTGAGATGGCTGTATACCATTTATATATAATTAAAATTAGCAAGAGAACTACTATCTCCATTATCTTTCAGAGATGCACACTTCTCTAAAATAAGCATCTTACTTTAAATATGGGAAAAGAAAATCCAACTATAACCTTTACAAATTCTTCGAAATTACACATTAAAGCTTTTAACAGTTTGGCTGACATCTATTTTTATTCTAGGTTCTTAGTCACTGTGAGTTATTTTAGTTCACTGACATTCTCTCAAAAAGGAAATACTTGTGATTATTAAATTCATTTTTTTTCTTACCTTCATTCAGTGGAGAAATACTTTCTGGCAATAGAGGTTTGACTATTTAGATCTCATGGCTTTAAGAACAGCCTCAATGAGTGCATGCCTTCCACGAGCCCTCCCAAAGTTTCCCAAATACATTTTGAGAAACAATACTATGATCAATATGACGATATGATCAATATGACGATCAATATGACTATAACAATATGACGATAAACAATACTATGATCAATATGACGATAGGCACAGTCCGTAGCCTATCATTAATGTGCAGTGACTGCAATCACTGGTCAGTCACAAAACATAAAAGTGATGTCCAGAGTAACAGAAGTTTTAAAGAGATAACAGACAGCACAAGACTTTACAATGGTTTCATTAATTTGATATTATCCAGAAAAGCAGAGCAGATAACGCAGGTAAATAGAAATGTACATTTGCAATCACATACTAAAGCTATAAAGCTTCAGCCAAAGTCTGATTACAGAATAATCTTAAGCCTGTGACCAGGAAGGGGACCACAATTCTATGTTTTTCCTTTGGTGAAAGATGGATTAACACTGAATATTATACTTTTTTCAAAACCTCCATTTTATAAGAAGGATCATCACTTTTTAAGTTTGCATCACAGTAGCTGAATTACTTAGTAGTAGTTGAATTTTCCCAGCAACAAAGTTTAGTGGTGGTGTGAGCTGCATTGTTTCTCCTCAAAAGATATGTTCAAGTCCTAACCCTCACTACCTATGAATGTGACCGTATTTGGAAATAGAGTCTTTAGAGATGTAATCAGTTTAAGATAAGATCATACTGGATTAAGGCAGACCCCCAATCCAATGACAGGTGCCCTTACAAGAAGGCCTTGTGAAGTCTCAGACACACGCAGAGGAGAGATGGACATGTGAAGGTGGAGGCAGACATTTGAGTGATGTGGCTATAAGCTAAGGAATGCCAAAGATTGCTAGCAATCACCAGAAGCTAGAAAGAAGAAAGGATTCGTACCTAGAGCCTTCAGGTGGAGCAAGGACGCCTTCTAAAACCTTGGTTTCAAACTTCTGGTTTCTAGAATTGAGAGAGAATATATTTCTGTTATTTTAAGCCACTCCACTTGTGATCATTTACTATGGGAGCCCTAGGAAATGAATATAGGTAGTTTCTTTAATGTCACAAAAGTATTACACATTCAACAGAGAGCATCACAACCACATTGAGATGCAAATACTGAAGAGTAAAGTAGGATTATTCGTTATCAGAAGGACTTGATTCAATATGTTAGGCTCAAAGGAATTAAATCCAAAGTCATGCCTCAACAATATGGTAATTTACCACACATCTTAGAAGTTTAATTTAATAATGACTATTCCATAACACAGATGTTAAATACATGGACACATTATTTTCTATAAAATTGTAACCTTATTCTAACCCAAGAATCTGTGTGATTCCCTTGATTACAAAGCACTGAATCTTTGATTTTCAGTGTACATTTAGTTCTGAAAATTCTCTAATTTTACTATTTAACTAATTGCTATGCCAGCAATGTATTTTACTAACTCCATAAAAATAAGTCACTTATTTATCATAATTATCATTATTCAAATGCTTAATGACAGGATATTTTAACTAATCTTTTTACTAATAAATTATCAAAAATTGCCAATGAATTTTTCTCCTTCAGATCAGTCTCTAAAATTTTTTTAAGAAGGGTCAGAACATGATCAATTATTTACTCCATACTTATTTTAGATTCATAATCTTTACAGAAAAGAGCATATTTAAACTGTATTTATTTTCAATGTATTTTATGGATTAAAGATGAAAATTAATCTAAATAGTGAGTTAAAAAGTCTCAAAACACAATGTCAATACTTATCTATGTATTTTTTAAATAAGTAAAAACTTCTTCAAAAATTATTGAGGCTTAGTGATCATTACATTAATTCTATGGTAAAAATTAACTTCTTTTTTAATTAAAAGTCAAAACTTAAGGTCATTATCTCAATAGAATAACTTTCTTCTAAAAGAAAAGAAATGGGCCCACTGAGACTGACAAGGGCGTTCTACAAAGTCAAGGGCATTAGAATTGCCAAAGAGCTAAATAATTCTTTCAAAGTAATTGTGAGAGACATTAATGCTGCAAAATAATCATATAAGGAATTAATTATTTCACTGGTAACAGGAGGTTAGGACCACCTCGATGATAAAGGAGAAATATGAGACATATTTATGCATCCAGGACTTGGGAAGATTCAATTTTGGAATAATAAAACAATAGGAAAAGTGCTTTCTCTTATAATATTATTTTTAGCAAAGTAATCATTATATTCTGACCAAACAATGCTTACAGAAACTTGTGGGGGAAATATGAGAGAAAATGGACACTCATGAAATAAGAAAATGAATCAAGAGTACATAAAGGCAACAGTATGAAAAAAAATTAGATGAAACCCACAAAATAGGCTGAGAATATTCATGAAACTTTTAAAGATGCATAAAGATAAATGCTGGATTAATAATCAATACCAAAAGAAAGCTACTCTGCAAATCCTCACACATATTAATGGATTCTCTTCTTTGTTAGGATTTAAGAGATAGTGCTGACAGAGTACATCTGATTTTGGTGAAGTATTTATCAAATACTTATGAACAAATGGAAACTCACGACCTTATACTAATATAATTATATAAATAGTTATTACTCAACTGGGGCCTAGGAGTTCTCATAAAAATAGAAAACTTACACATTGTTCTTTCAGCTTTCTCCATTTCAAAAACTTTCCAGTTTTGGATTACTACATAAAGCATATCATTATTAAAAATTAAGTTTACTCTGAAAATATCTGACAGGACCAAATGTAGAACCAAAGGAAATGTTTTACCTTTATATCCTAAAAGCCAAGAGCTGTGGTCATTTTAGGTGAAAGATTTATATGAGCCATTTAAATTGACAGATTTAAATGAGTCATCAAAACGGCTAATGGACATTTGGACTGCATGATTAGAGGACTACATTTAAAAACATGTTGGTGATTGCCTTCACTCTACACTGAATATACCACTTTTATATTTTAGTACCCAACTGACAGCCTTAATGTTCCCTTCAGACTGACTAAACATTAGATAGGTTTCTTCCTGTCTATAGGCCCCTGACCTCTCTTTTTTAAGAACATTTACTGTAGAAAATTTTCAGTTGTAAATTCTCTCTCTGCTACTTTGAGATGTAAATCTTCTCCTACATAGCCTCTTGCCAGTTTTATATCTCAGGAATGTCTTTTTCAAGGACCTGGGGACCATCACTTTGAAATTTAATCGTCAAGGAAGATAATGCCCCTATCTTCCCAGTCTCTGTGGGAGAATAAGAGCCTAACTTCAAAAAGCAGGGATTAGCAAACACAGATGGCCTAATTACATTGGCCAACCTCCCCACTAATGTCCTTCAGTACTTTTCCACTAGCTGACCCCAGTTCCTAAAAACTTTCCCACCTTTTGTTTGAGCAAAGTAGAATTCAATCTCTCTCTCTCTTACTGCGACAGTATTGAATAAAGTCTTCCTTGCTAATTTACCTTGTCTGGAGCAATTTTTCTTTGGCAAAAGTTCTAGGAACTACAGATCAAAGAATCTATAAATAAATTTGAACAAATACAGAAAACAAACAAAACCATAATGGCCTAGCTAGGCCTGAGAATGAGGGTTTTTCTCTACCTTTTGTCAGCCCTTTAGTTTCATCCTACCTAACCTGAGGCAGTCCAATCTTATCAGCTCAATTTTGACCTGTTGCTTAACATTTTCTCACCCACCAGTCATTGAAATCTAGTTTAGGATTGTTATCTTAAATATAATCTCCAGACTATCCAGAATGATCGTTGGAAACCATTCCCCTCCTCTCCCACCCTGTCCCAGAGCTATAGCCTTTCCACCTAACCCACTGATTTCTTTTTTCACACAAAAGACATTTCCTTTACTTTTTTCGTTTTGTGTTTCATTTGGAAATGATACCCTACCTTTAAGTCTATGTATTGCCAGCCTCCTACCATAGGGAAAGTGACCCCTGCCTCTTTGGAAAACTATCACTACTGACTGATCGCTTAGAACCAGAGTATTGTTAGCATGTCCTGTGCTTAATATCACCGGGGACCTAATTTTTAGTGTTGTATCTTAATTCTTCAGATTACATTATATGCTTTGCTACCTGTTCATCAAAATAAAATTCCTTCTCTTTGTGCTAAGCTACATATTCCAACTTCCCTTACAGTTTGGTCTGGTCTTGTGACTAGTTGCTGCCAATGCAATGGGAGTGAAATGATATGTAAGGCTATCCCTAAAAGGCAATAGCTTTTAAGATGTAAAGGATAATTATACATTAGGAGTTTGTAGGTTGTGGGTAAGGCAGATAAAGTCTCTTTTAGTTCACAGGTCATTGAACCATGAAGAATTACCTCTGAACTCAACAAAGGAGACTCTATATAACTTTGAGATCCTGGAGCTTGAACTGAATGTAGTAAATGGAGGAAAGTTTGGATTGGCTCCTCTGTAAAATGATGTGAATGTATTTTATGTGCTGGATAAAGAACCCAAATGGAAAACTGGAGAGTAGGAAGGCATATGGCTAAATGTTAATCAAAAAATGGTTCTTTTTCCTCCTGCGCACAGGGTTATAATAATCTTCCAGTCTCCCCTACAGTTAGATGTGGCCATGCAACTTATTATCATGAATGGAAAGTAAATTGAAATAATGTGCATTATTTCAAGGCCAAAACTTTTAAGACATGGAAGCTCCCCCTTTGATGCTCTTCTACTCCTTTGACTGGTTTAAATGAAAAAAAAAAAAAAAAAAAAAGAAGAGAGAGACTAAATTGGAAGCTCTTATTGAAGATGGCTGAGTGTGCTTTAGCCTGTGTGTCTGAAAGACTGTGAAGGAGAGATGATTCACCAGTCTGTGTACCTGTCCAGGAATACTAGGAGGGACACAGACTTCTATTGTGTCTAAACATGTATGTGCTTGGGAATCTATTACAGCAGCTAGTGTTAACCCAGTGCTTCTCAACAGAAGGCTGTTTTTCCCCCAAGGGGATATTTCACAAGATCTGGAGCCATTTTAGGTTGTCACAACTGGAAAGGGGAAGGTGAGTGCTGCTGGTATTTAGTGGGTAGAAGTCAAGGATGCTATAAATATCCTACTACGCACAGAACAGTCTTCCCAGTAAAGAATTATCCCACCCAAAATGTCAATAGTTAAGGCTAACCCTAAATAGTATAAATTATTGCTTTGTAAATTGATATAAATCTGTATCCAGTCCAAATATGCTATACTCATTGGGAGAATTTAGTCAGGCAACACTGTTTGCAACAAGAAATCTTGCTGAGGCCATTTTTATACTTCTGAAGATTATTCAAATGTGGTACATCTATAATGTTCAAATACCCATATATCTGATTTTAACTAGATATTGTATGTTAGAAATGGCACACAGAGAATGCCATTTAAAAGGCAAGAGCATATACTAGAATAATAGAGAAGGCTCTATATACTCATTTAAAGTTGGCATTAGAATAACAGTAAAATGTTGATATTTTATTGTCCTCAGATTCCTAAACCATTTAATCTAATTTGACAGATTAAATATACTCTTGGCTTTTCAATGCCAATTTGAAAGAATTTTTTTGAAAGATAATAGCAGTGTTTTGAAGTAGCTCTTTCCAGAGATTATTAGTGCAACAATGTGAAAGATGGGAGAAAGAGGAAAGCACGAGGTTAATGGAGCTGAGTATTTTCTCCCCACCTTTAATGAAATGTAATTGGCCAAAACTGCTAGAACTCATACAGAAATTCAGTCTCAGGATATAAAATCAATGCACAGAAATCAGTTGCATTTCTATATAGCAACAAGACAGAAGAAAGAGAAATTAGGATTCAATCCCATTTACAATTGCACCCAAAACCATAAGATACCTCGGAATACACCTAACCATAGAGTCAAAGCCTCTATACTCAGAAAACTATAGCGTACTCATGAAAGAAATTGAGGAAGACACAAAGAAATGGAAAAACATTCCATGCTCATGGATTGGAAGAACAAATATTATGAAAATGTCTATGCTACCTAGAGCAGTCTACACATTTAATGTAATCCCTATCAAAATACCATCAACTTTTTTCAAAGAAATGGAACAAATAATCCTAAAATTTATATGGAACCAGAAAAAAACCATGAGTAGCCAAAGGAATGTTGAAAAAGAAAATCAAAATTGGTGGCATCATAATTCCAGACTTCAAGCTCCATTACAAAGCTGTAATCATCAAGACAGTATGGTACTGCACAAAAACAGACACAGAGAGCAATGGAACAGAATAGAGAGAAATGGACCCTCAACTCAATGATCAACTAATCTTCGACAAAACAGGAAAGAATGTCCAATGGAAAAAAGACAGTCTCTTTAACAAATGGTGTTGGGAAAATTGGACAGCCACATGCAGAAGAATGAAACTGGACCATTCCTTATACCACATACAAAAATAGACTCAAAATGGATGAAAAGTCTCAATGTGAGACAGGAATCCATCAAAATCCTTGAGGAGAACAGAGGCAGCAACCTCTTCGACCTCAGCCACAGCAACTTCTTCCTAGAAACATCACCAAAGGCAAGGGAAGCAAGGGTAAAACCGAACTAATGGAACTTCATCAAGATCAAAAACTTTTGCACAGCAAAGGAAACAATCAACAAAACCAAAAGACAACTGACTTTATCAGATAAAGGGCTAGTATCCAAAATCTAAAAAGAACTTATCAAACTCAACACCCAAAAGAACAAAAAAATCCAATCAAGAAATGGGCAGAAGACATGAACAGATATTTCTGCAAAGACAGCCAAATGGCCAAGACACATGAAAACATGCTCAACATCACTAGGCATCAGGGAAATAAAAATCAAAACCACAGCAAGATTCCACCTCACACGAGTCAGAATGGCTAAAATTAACCAGTTAGGAAACAACAGATATTGGCGATGATGTGGAGAAACATTCCCCTGTTGGTGGGAATGCAAGCTGGTACAGCCACTCTGAAAAACAGCCTGGAGCTTCCTCAAAAAGTTGGAAATAGAGCCATCCTATAACCCAGCAGTTGCACTACTGGGTATTTACCCTAACAATACAAATGTAGTGATCCAGAGGGGCACATGCACCCCGATGTTTATAGCAGCAATGTCCACAATAGTCAAACTGTGGAAAGAGCCTAGATGTCCATCAATAGATGAATAGATGAAGAAGATGTGATACACACACACACACACACACACACACACACACACACAATGGAATATTATGCAGCCACCAATAAAACAAAATCTTGCATTTGCAACAACGTGGATGGAACTAGAGAGTATTAATGCTAAGTCAATCAGAGAAAGACAATTATCATATGATCTCACTGATATGAGGAATTTGAGAGGCAGAGTGCGGGGGTTGTGGGGGGTAGGGAGGGAAAAAAGTGAAATAAGATGAGACCAGGGAGGGAGACAAATCATAAGAGACTCCTAATTTCAGGAAACAAACTAAGGGTTGCTCGGGGGTGGGGGAGAGAAGGATAAACAAGCAGGACTGTGTCAAATTAAAAAGCATATGCACAACAAAGGAAACCAGCAAAATGAAAAGGCAGCCTACTGAATGGGAGAAAGTATTTGTAAATCATACATCTGATAAGAGGTTAATATCCAAAATATAGAAAAAAAACATATATAACTCAATAGCAAAACAAATAAACAAAACCCAAACAAATTAAAATATGGACAGAAGATCTAAACAGGTATTTTTCCAAAGACAAGTACATAAAAAGATGCTCACATCACTAATCATTGGGAAAATGTAAGTTAAAGCCATATGATATATTACCTCATATCTGTTAGAATGGATGGCTATTATCAAAAAGACAATTATCTTTATATTGACAAAGATATCAAGAAAAGGGAATCCTTATGCACTACTGGTGGGAATGTAAGTTGGTGCAGCCACTATGGAAAATAGTGTAGTTTCCTCAAAAAAGTAAAAGCAGAATTGCCATATGATCTAGTAATTCTCTGAGGTATATATCCAAAGAAAACAAAAACACGAATGCAAAAAGAAATGTGCACCTCTATGTGCTTTGAAGCATTATTTTTAATAGCCAACATATGGAAACAGTCTACGTGTCCACAGATGGATGACTGAGAGGAAACTGTGATGTACATACACAATGGAATGAATTTCTTATGAAGGCATAAGAAAGAAGAAAGTGTTGCTATTTGCAGTAACATGGATGGACTTTGTGGGCATTGTCATAAATGAAATAAGTTAAACAGAAAAAACAAATACTGTACGATCTAACTTACTTGTGAAATCTTAAACAAACAAAATCAGCCAAACCAAAAAAAAAGCTCATTCATACAGAGAACAGATTGGTGGTTGCCAGAGGTGGTGGGTGGAAGGTAGGAGAAATAGGCATAGGAGGTCAAAAGGTACAGACTTCCATTTATGAAATAAAAAAGTTGTGGGGATGTAATGAACAGCATGGTAACTATAGTTAATAATACTCTATTGCATATTTGAATTATGCATGGCAAAATATGTTAACCCGACTTACTATGATCATTTTGCAAAATATGAAATACAGAATCATTATGTTGTATACCTGAAATGCATGTAGTGTATATCAATTATACCTCAATGTTTAAAGTGACAGAAACTGATATTGTAATTATCACTAATATCTAGCTCTTTCTACCTACCTATTTACTTATCAACCTGTCTACTTAACTGCCTTCACTTCCCTTTATCACCCAGACATGTATGTGTATAAGACATAGACTGCCCTATTCTCCACTTAGCTCTTTAATTTTAATAAGAAACAATCATTTTAAGTAGATTCTTTCATAATAATTCTGTTTAAGGTTTTTCTTCCTCAGATTTTTTCTATATTAAGGAAATATTTAACAGCAAAGTAAAAATGCTTAACAAAGGCTTATCTAAAATGATATATCACTGAAAAATATTAATCATGAGCAAGAATAAAAATGAGAAAGTACTGGTCTTGAAACTGAAAATCAAGAAAATATGACAATGATCATCAGGCTTGGATAACCCTGGCAATGAAATAGAAAGCTGAATAAATTAATACCTTCGAATGTCAGAAAAAAAATATTAACAAAATTGCCTTTTAGACCGGAAGTTAAAATGGGAATAATCCCTTTTAGATCTAAGGCTATCAACAGGAAGTATATGAATCTGGGCTAATTCTCTTCACATAGTTCTGCACACTTTTTAAAAAATCTTAATTCTGTGAAAGTAAGCCTTGCCTTAGAGGCTTTAGTGTGCAAATTCAGCAGCTCCAGTAATGAGGTTGTTTTTTTGGCTGATTCCTGTTAAAGTGTTCCCTGGGTATCATTTCAGTTAGGGCAAGTTCAATGAACCAGTGTGTCTTTCGTAACTTGTTGTGGTAAAATGAAACTGATTAACTCAGTGAGCTTTAAAAATGTCTAGTACAGCTGGCTGAATAGTTTTGTCTATTATCTATTAGTGTTTGCTACACAGCTTTGTTCCTCTAAATATCTTGTTAGGTTTTGTTGGCATTGAGAGGAAAATCCATACATTTAACTATGTTTTTGTTAAAGCTTAATTTAATAACAAAATATACTTATATATATATAATTAGCCTTATGTAACCAAACTGAAGAAATATTTTCACTATATTTCATATATATAACATATACTTTGAGTTTATTTTAATTATTTTATTTTTAAAGATATCAATGATCTAAATACATAGACTTAAAGCTGATCTGCAAGGAAACACTTTTTACTATACCCAGCTACTGTATTTCTGAACATGTTTAAGTTCATATGATGGTTGATTCAGTGGAAGGAGAGTCAAAAGAGGTCTTCACGTTAGTGAGAAACCACCGCACTGAAGCCAAAATAGGAAGCACTAAACTAAACTACTTGATGACCTGATGCTTCTGAACTTTGAGTACAGAAAACAAAGCTACAGTATATCCTGGCTCTCCTTGTTTGTTGATTTATGTGAAATCTTTAACAGCCTCAGTTTCTCTGAATTGATCAAAGTTTTGGCATAAAGCAAAGGAGTAGATCGAAAAAGTATTCCAGATAATAATATATGACAACCTACAGAAGAGATTTTTGAATTGGAAGAGAAAGATGGGAAAGTGAAGTAGTGCAATACAATGTTATAAAATTGTAACAATTAAAGAAGGCAGAGCAGTGTTCATGTCTAAGAATACTTAGATAAAGTACTAATTCTGGTTCTTTTCATAATTTTATCATGGAAGTCAATGAGCACTTTTTTTAAAGAAGATCTTCAATATTTAGTAAAGCCATAGCAAATGATGTGTTTTAATCTCCAAGTTTTATTTTTAGGAAACTGGATTTGACGGTATTTTCTTTAACTGACACACAAATTATAGAATTTAATTCTTCTGATTCACCAACCTCTGTTAGTCATAATATAAGAAAAATCAAGTGCATATATATGATTATTACCTATCATAAATACCAGTTTTTATTTGGGTATAACAGAGGCATATATAATTAACATCATGAGTGAAAATCTGAGTATCTAATAACATATTGAAGACAAGAGTAACACTATATATAAAAATTAATTTTCTGTTAAAGCTTTTAAGATTTTCCCACATAATATAAAAATTTTAAAAAGCTAGCAATAAAGTAGAAAATAAAATTTCAGAACTAAATGAGCATGCCCTAGGTCAAATAAGTTAAAATATGTATATCTAATCATCTACCTAAACAGTTAACTAAAACAATATATGAGGGAGAAATATAAAATTTTGTAAGGACAGCTTCAAATGAAGGCACAGAGGGAAGCTAATATTCCAAAGCAAAAAATGGAAGCATTAAGCCAGCAATTCCCATTGGGATGATGTTGGCTAGAGTACATTAAATAAGACAATAAAGTTAAAGAAGCTCTTGTAAAGTTCCAGACAAGGATAAATGTGTTTATCAGTGGTCAGCAATGAACTTTGATGGGTCTGGAATGAGCTGAGAAATCATGTATAAAACATTAGGATCAACAATGCAGTATGGTAGATTTTGGTGTTCTTTCACTGTTCTATTGCGACGTTCCTTGAATATGCTGAACAAATCTATTAATCATTGCTGCTGAGATGGCCATTCTACCAGATATGCAGAAAGCTGAGTGATTTCTTCCTTTATTCCATGAAAATAGAATTATTACTAGTAAACAAACCAATTTTTGAAATTTCCCTTTAATATATGGTAGAGACTTATTGAAATATAAACTTAGCAGAGCTTTTGCATTATTCTCAATAGATTAAAAAAAAGTCAACTCAAATAAATTGACTAGGCATCTACTCTGAGTATTTCTCATATAGTATAAATGGGTGTGAAAGCACTTTGTAAAATGCAAAGTATTATTCAAATTTTAGTCATGAATTTAATAAAGTTTCAGTGGCCACCAACCATTGGGAATGGGGCAGTGCATTTGAACAGAAGTAAATATAGCATGGTCTGTACTGTCAAAAGCCTAAATGAAGAATTAGAAACATACAACCAAGTCAGCAATTGAGATCTTGTGTGAAAAGTGTTGTGAGGGAAGTGTGCAAAGTGTTCTCTGGGGATGCAAAGTTTCTACATTGGGCTTGGGGTGAGGGAAATCTTCTTTGGAGAGAAGTGGGAGCACTGTGTATCAATATCCAAATTTCAGACCTAAATTTTTTCATGTTGTAGTGATATTTACATAATGATGACTAGGACCCTGTTGCTTCAATTAGGTTGAAGCATTTTACCCTTTTAAAGGAAAGAAGACTCATGGACTCATTAAAATGCTCCATGGCATGAGGTGGCACTTGCAGCTGGACTGTGTATGAACTGAGAGGGTCAGCAACTGTGGGAAACATCTGCGCTGCCTTATCTGAGGCCCCTTCAGATTTCAACTTCATTTATAACTTAGATTTTGCAGTTTTGCCTACTACAACCAGAATTCAACTCACCCCTCCCTACCACACACACATTACTTAAGGACTAAATATCCCTTCAAAGGAAACCTTGTAACTAACATGACTTTACTTCAGTTAGCCTACATGAATCATAGACAAGGATATCCTAATAAAAATATTAACACCTCATTTTATCCTCAGGAATCTCTTGGTTTAGTCAAAAATGTTTTATGGTCACTCTAGATAAAATTGCCTTGAATTCTTGCCCAACACTTAAGGCTCCAGGATTCTGGAAAAAACACATCATCACAAGCTTCTGTTTTTGCTCTGCTGGGCTTGTCAATTCCCAGGACCACTTCTTTGTTTTAAGATTTGACACTAGTATTTTGTTTTTTTCCAATTTAATGCCAATGACCCAATCTCCACAATACTCATAAATAATATATAATATGCTAACAGCATTTGGTTTTGCCTTAGGATAACAAGCCAGTCAATTGTTTACAAGTAGTAAAGATGGATTTTACAATGATGATATGGTTTAATCCTCCAGTTATATGAATTAAAAATGACACAACATTATCCTTTAGGCTGTTACATAGAATTTAGTGTTATGCCTGAAAAGGGTGTGATTGCAGTCTTTTCCTCATCACACTATCATAAACTACATTTTAGTACCAAATTTTTATGTGCATAACTGCAAGAGAGAAATAAGGTACTAAAAGATAAGATTGAGAGTTACTAAGATGAACAAAAAGGAGAAACTACCATGCAGATTATATATATATATGTATCTGTATATATATGTATATATATATATTCATCAAAATATGAATATGCACATATTGCATAATCAGCATATATTATAAAAACAGTATCTCAATTTATTCATGTGCTTTATGGTTCTTAGTATTTTACATGTACTTTTGCATTTTTCCTCCCCAAAAATCTAAATAGTAGATGACACTATTATCCCCATTCTTAATACAGGGAAACTAAAAAAGAGAACAAATGATTTGTCCAAGATTACACAAGTTATAAGTAAGGTGTGGAACAGATCATTTGACTTCCAGAACCTACATTCTTAATTATCATGCAACTATATTACATAATTTTTAAAGTAAATGTAGTATGGTAATGAAATCTGGACAACCCAATGACTTTATAAAACAGATTAAAAACAAAAACAGAAACAAAAACTGAACACATTTGTGTACCCAGTACCCAAAAATAAAAACAAACATTATCTACACCTGAGAAATCCTGCCTATACCCAACCTTGGTCATATCTACCCCTTCTCCAATATGATACTAGATTCATTTTGCCAGTTTTGAACTTTATATAAATGGCATTATATCAAATATAACATGTTTCTTTTACTTAGCATTGTGAAATTTATCCATTTTGTGTATACTAATTTTTTTAAAGATTTATTTATTTATTTTAGAGAGAGAGGGTGAGAGAGTGAGTTCAGGTGGGAGGAGCCAAGGGAGAAGGAGAGAGAATCTCAAACACACTCCACACTGAGCATGAAGCCCCACATCGGACTTAGTCTCAGGACCCTGAGATCAAGACCCTGAGATCACGACCTGAGCCAAAACCAAGAGTTAGACACTTAACCAACTGTGCCACTCAGGTGCCCCTGATTTAATTCTTATCACTAGGGAGTAGATAATCGAATGATTGTACCATCAACATTTGCATTGTTTGCAGTCTGGGGTTATTACAAAAAGGTGCTGTTCTGAATATTCTTTATATGGTTTTTGGTATGCATATATTTGTATTTCTGCCATATCCTTCTCCACCTTAGGTATTTTTACTTTTTCCCCATTTCAGTCAACTGATAATTGTGTATTATTTGTAGTTTCAGTTTTCATTTCCCTGATGACTAATTGAGTTGAGCATGTTGCCATATTTTTTGGCTATTTATATATCTCCTTTTGTGAAATGTCTAGATTAGGTTTTATGACTTTTAATTGTTTGAAGGTATTCTTTATACATTATAGATACGAGTCCTTTGGGACCACCACTTTAAGTCATGCCTACTATTTCTAGCTTGTTCTTCCCAATGACTTGCTTACAATTTCAAAATTGCCTAGCCAGACTAATCACAAAAGCCAATTTCTTGGAATATCTAAATACATACCTCTTACTGGCTCTTTTTCTCTGGATGAAACTTGACATATATAATATTTTTTATCAGATTATGGAATTTCCCATCTTGTTTTAGTTTGCTGAAAGTTTTTTTTTTTTTAAATCATGAATGGGTGTTGATGTTTATCAAATGTTTTTCTGCATGTGTTGATATAATTATATGGCTTTATTCTACTAAGCTGCTAATGTGATTAATTATGCTGATTGATTTCTGATGTTAATTGAAACTTGCATTACTGAAGTAAACCCCACTTGATCACTGATGAAGTATTCTTTTTTTTGTATCTTTGGAGTTGATTTCCAACATCTTGTTTAAAATTTTCCTGCCAATATTCATGAGAAATATTGGTGACTTTCCTTTCTTATTAATGCCCTTATTAGGCTTTATTAAAAATTATGCAGTCTCATAAATAAGTTGAAAATATACCTTCTATTTTTTTGTTTTGTGTAAGAATATAATTCATATTATTCCTTTTTAATATGTGGAAGAATTCACCAATATAATCTTCTGGGCCTGAGGATTTTTGTAATTCTTCTGGGCCAGTATAATCATCTTGGCCTATGTGTTCTACATTTCTTTAAGGGGAAAAATACATTCATATTTGTTTTTATTCTGTCAGTTATAAGTTATATTTTTCAAAGAATTTTGTCCATTTTCTTCAAACTGTCAAGTTTATTGCCAATTTTTTTTTCTGCATTTTAGATAGATTATCTTACTAATTTTTTTAATTGCCAGCATTCACTATATATATATATATGTATGCATATATATATATATATATATATAAAATATATTTTTAAAACTTTATTTTTTAGGGTAGTTTTAAGTACACAGAAAACAAGTACAGAGCTTTCCCACATACCTTCTGTTCTGACACACGCATTGCCTTCCCCATTATCAATATCTCCCACCCACCCCATTGATACATTGGTTACATTTGATGAACCTACCTTGACACATCATAATCGCCTGAAGTCCATAGTTTACCTTATGATTCACCCTTGGTTTGGAATATTATGTGGGTTTGAACAAATGTCTAATGATATGTATCCATCATTATACAAAATATTTTCACTGTCCTAATAACTGTCCATTCTTCGCCTATTCATCCATCCTACTCATCAACCCCTGGCAATGACTGATCTGTTTGCTGGATCCATAGTATTGCTTTTTCCTGAATCTCATAAAGTTGGAATCAAATTTTTCAGATTGGCTTCTTTTGCTTTAAGTTTTCTCCATGACTTCATGATATAATAGCTCATTATTTTATTGCTGAATAATATTTTATTGTCTGGATGTAATATCATTTCTTTTTCCACTCATCTACTGAAGAACATCTTTGTTGCTTCAAGTTTTGGCAATTATGAATAAAGCTGCTATAAACACCCACATGCAGATCTTTGTATGGAACACAGTTTCCAATTGGGTAAATACCAAAGTGTGCAATTACTGAATTATTAGGCAAGAGTATGTTTAGTTTTGTAAGAAACCACAAAACTGTATTCCAAAGTGTGCATACCATTTTGCATTCCTACCCATAATGCATCAGAGTTTCTGTAGTTCTATATCTTCACCAGCATTGGTTGTCAGTGTTTCAGATTTTGGCCATTCTAATAGGTGTGTAGTGATATCTCATTGTTTTAATTCATATTTTCTGCTGACATTTGATGTGGAGCATGTTTTCATATGCTTATGTGCCATCTATATATCTTCTTTGTGAGGCATCAATTAAAATATGTGGGCCGTTATTTAACTGGACTGTTTTTTTGGTCCTAAATTTTAAGAGTTGTTTGTATGTTTTGGCTAGTGGTCCTTTATCAGATGGGTCTTCTGCAAATATTTTTTCTCTGTTTGTGGCTTGTCTTCTTATTCTCTTGACATTGTCTTTCACTGAGCAGGAGTTATAAATTTTAGTGAAGTCTAGTTTATCAGTAATTCCTTTTGTGCATTGTACCTTTGGTATCATCTCTAAAAAGCCATCAACATACTCATGGTCATCTAGGCTTTCTCTTATATTGTCATCTAGAGTTTTATAATTTTGTGTTTTATGTTTATATCTGCAATCAATTTTGAGTCAACTCTTGTGAATGGTGTAAGGTCTCCATTTAGACTAACTTTTTGCTGGTGGATGTCCAGTTGTTCCAGAACCATCTGTTGAAAAAACTAGCTTTTCTCCACTGTACTACATTTGCTCCTTGTCAAAGATCAATTGATTATATTTATGTGGATTTATTTCTAGACTATCTATTCTATTCCACTGCTCTCTTTGTCTACTCTTTTCCGATATCACAGTCTTGATTACTGTACCTCTATAGTAGGTCTTAGAGTCAGGTAATATAAGTCCTCCACCTTTTTTCTCTTTCAGTATTGTTTTGGCTATTTTGAGTCTTTTGCTTCTCCATGTTAATTTTAAAATCAGTTTGCCAATGTCAGATTATCGTCATGACACTATTGGAGTCTTCTGATCCATGAACATAGAATAGCTCTCCATTTACTTAGTTCTTTGATTTTGCTCACCTGAGTTTTGTAATTTTCCTTATATTGCTCTTACACATATTTTTTTAGATTGATAACTAAATTTCATTTTAGGGAACGGTAATGTAACTGATGTGGTACTTTTAATTTCAAATTCCACTGTTCATTTCTGATATATAGGGAAACAATTTACTTTTGGATATTAACCTTATATCCTGCTACCTTGTTTATTAGTTCTAGAAGTTTCTTTTGTTGATTCTTTCAGATGTTCTACTTAAAGGATTACACCTTGCAAAGAGAAATGGGTTTTATTTCTTCCCAATCTAAATGTCTTGTCTTCCTTTTCTTTTCTTTTCTTATTACATTAGCTAGAACTGCCAGTGTTGAAAAAAGAGGGAATACCTTTGCCTTGCATTTAATCTCAGTGGAATAGTTTCAAGCTTATCACCATTATACATGATGTTAGCTATAGGGGTTTTTTGGTAGATATAATAATGTATATCCTCTCTTGATTCTGATTAATTTGAAAGAGGCTTTCCATTTTTATTAAGCTCACAAAAGAAGCAACTTCTATCTCTTGATTCTCTTCATTTTGTATTTGAGTTTGGTTTTATCTTTATATTTGGTTTTAATTATCTTTATTATTTCCTCTTTTCTATTTTCTTGGTTGAAGTTTGATTTTTACTATCTTAATTTTAAAATTTATCTTTGATTTTCATCCTTTTTAAAATGTATATATTAAAGTAATAAATTTCCCTTTGAACACTGCTTCAGCAGCTTCCCTACACATGAAGTAATATTCTTGCATCATGAAAGTTAATTCCAGCAAATGTGGAATTGGCCTGAGCTGGTTTTTTGAAGTAATAGATGTACTTAAATGGCACTGACCTCTGATCAAGGCATGAAATATGCTGATTAATGGTGTTTTCTGTCCGAAGTGAGTTTGGGAATGCTTTGTACCAGGTTGATAGCAATGTTTATTTCTAACAATGAGATTGATTTTTTCACCTGTTATTGGTTAAGAATCTCAGAAGGCTTTGCCACTGAAGATGTTTATGTAGCAAGAAAATGCCTACATGACCTGAAGGATATGAGAAGCTATGACCAAGACCCATTTTCCACTCCTTGGTTCAGTGTGTTCCATGTGCATGTCAGTGGTTCCAAATCTCTGAGAGCTGGAGCTCAGTTAGGAGCCTAACTGAAGGTCCAATGTTTTTAAAATCTTAACTTGCCTCACCTGCTAAGAGAAAACAATGGGTATGCTGACATTTGTCCTGTCACCTGCACAGGATGAAAGCGCACAGGACCCCTGATGTGACAGTATCTGCTGGAATTAGACTGTAAGTGGAGCGGGGATGCAATAAGGAAAGAAAAAAATACTAGCCTAACAGGAACATGTTTGCACACTTGGGTGGGTCCTTCCTCACTGTAAGAATCTGTGCTGTGTTTACTGAAGCATGTAAGCAGCAATGCTGTAAGAGGCTGTTGATACTCTGGGAGAAAGAGCAGAATGAAAAAATAAAAAATAAAATCTGGAGTTTTAAATGTTGTATTGGCTTTGTTTTTCATATGGGAGGGAGATGCTGTGAATCATAAAGTAGTGCAGCGGAGTGGGTTTGCAGCGAAAAAAAGTAGTTAATGCCAGGTAACCCAGTTGCTTCTTTGAATACTTCTTCAGCTCCCTTCTGGGTTCAGGTGGCAGTGATGAAGCCATCTGTAAGTGGCACTTGCAGAGGTGGAGGGGATGTGAAAGAAGCCAGAAAAGCAGGGTACCTCAAGATAATCTCCAAGAAAATTGGAGATTGTGCCACACAATGATCCACAATTTAATTCTATTAATTTGTCTATTTTAGATATCTCATGTAAGTAGAATCACACAGTATTTATCTTTTGGTGACTATCTTATTTCACTTAGCGTAATACCCTCAAGTTCATTCATGTTGTTGTATATTGCAAAAATTTCCTTTTTTGTGGCCAAATAATATTCCACTGTGTGTGTGTGTGTGTGTGTGTGTGTGTGTGTATGCACACGTGTCACATTTTATTTATCAATTTATCAACTGAAGGACACTTAGGTTGTTACCATATCTTGGCTATTGTGGATAATGCTGCAATAAACATAGGAGGGCAGATATCTCTTTGAAATACTCATTTCATTTCTTCTGGATATACACCCAGAAGAGAGATCGCTGAATCATTTGGTACTTCTATTTTGCATTTTTTAGGAAACTCAATATTGTTTTCTATAGTGGCTATACCAAAATTTTATCATTATTAAAAACTACTAGATGCTAAGCTATGTATTATTCTGTCAATATCTAACACAAGAATGTAAATATTTAATGTAATGAGGTATATGATCTCATTGTTCTGGGTTTGGATACATTGCAGAAAATAGCACCAGGAATTTTTATGTAAATTCTAGAGCTTTACTCTTAATTTTTATACGTAAATGCTTAAATGCCATCTAGAAGCAAAGAGCTTCTGATAGAGTAAGCAAAAGGACTCAGCACTTTATATAATTCGGTATTTGTTTTCCTCCTGCCAAGAGAAATTCAACCAATCACTGAATGAATTTTATGATATAATTCAGATACAATCTAAAAATAGTTCTTATACTTTACTTGTCAAATAGTTCATTCCTATGGAGACTTTGTGATTCTCAGAAGCAATTCATTTACAGTTCACAGATGCCTAATATTGCTTGATGCTGTGGAAGCACACATGCCCTCTTGCTAAATACAAAAATCTTACAACTAAATATCATATGTGACAATTTTGTGTTGGCTTCCCGTCATGGGTGTCATATATAGCTCAGTTTGAAAACCAAATCTTTCAATTTTGAGAGATAATAAAAAAGTCAAGTTGTCATGAAACCACTCCATGTTATTCTACCCTACATAGATGTGACCCTATCTTAACGTCAGCTGTAACAACCACTAATCTAATGTACAACTAAATTATCACCAACTTCTCAAAAGGAAAATAAATCCTCTTTTTTTGAAGAGCTATGCAGTATCTGAAAACAGAATTTGAAAAATAAAGAAAATAAAAGAATAAAAGATCATCTAAAAACACTTAAGGCAACAAAAAAAGAGCACGGTTTATTTGAGGAGTATCAGAAGCTCATCTAGACACTGATCAAAAGCCAGATAAGCAAATGCTAAATCCCCTGCTCCAAGGTAGAAAAGCTGATTTAGTTTTAAAGACTCACGTCAAGCAGTAATAATGGTAAAAATGATGAGTTGCAACATTAAAAAAAAAAAAAGAAGAAGAAGAAGAAGAAAGGAGGAAAGAACATTTTCTTTTTAAAAGTTTCTATATTTTCAGAGGTAAAGTGAGTGGGGAAAAATATAAATGTGATGTTATGATGCAGGAGTTGAAACTTGAAATCTTAAATTCCACAATATTCCTACAACACAAAAAATTAAGAATTTGGAGGCTGAGAGAGTCATTTATCATATGGTTTCACTTATTTGTGAAGCATAACAAATAGCATGGAGGACAAGGGGAGTTAGAGAGGAGAAGGGAGTTAGGGAAAATTGGAAGGGGAGGTGAACCATGAGAGACTCTGAAAAACAATCTGAGGGGTTTGAAGGGGCAGGGGGTAGGAGGTTGGGGAACCAGGTGGTGGGTATTAGAGAGGGCATGGATTGCATGGAGCACTGGGTGTGGTGCAAAAACAATGAATACGGTTATGCTGAAAATTTAAAAAATAAAAGAATTTGGAGGCTGGATTGACTTCAGATATACTCTAATTCAAATCCTCTTACTGTATAGATAAAGTCAACAAATCCTCAAGAGAAAAAAAAAAATCCCTCCCTGAGGCCCTAGAACCAAAAAATTACAAAATTGAGACCATAACCCAGACTGACCTGTAGTACATTGTCATTCTTATCATATTTTTCAACTTGGAAAATGTATAGTCATCCTTTCTGAGTTATATTGAGCCTCTTCTCCTATTTGACAACTAGATATTCTACTCTTTTTGACACCACCATCACCAGAATCATACTTTGGCTACTGGCTTCTGATATTGCTTGGTCCTGGGTTCTTTGGATGCCTATCATTTTCAAAAGACTGTGAACCTCTTGAGGTCAAGACTTGGTTTTATTTATCTTTGATTTTACTGGAATCCATCACCTTTTGTGATACATAGCACGTGAGCAAGATGTTTGTTAAATTGCTCTACCTGTAATTATTTACATGAATTTCTACTGAATTTCATATATCAAACCCGCTGGATATGAGCAATCCATCTGCTCTTTGGGCCTTGACAGCTTCTTGGAGACCTGCTATTTACTGTCCATCCCTTACCTCCTGTCACTGCTGGTGCTCAGCCACCCTTCAAGTAAGGGCTGGGCATCTGCTGTTAAGTCTAACCATACTGAACTCAGAGAAGATCATGGCCTCTTCTACTTCTGGGTTATGATGAATTGTCCCAATGTGGGGCATGAATCTAGCTTCTACAGTAGGTGCCTAAAGGTACCAGGTAACTTAAGTTACAAATACAGTTAGGGGAACAAGATGAATGCCACTTGGGATGAAAATGTGGAAGTGAGAAGGAACTAACATGTATTTCTTTTCCTTCCTCTCCTTAATGGACTGTTCTTTAGCCTGGTGATTCCACATGACTTTTCTGGAGGAAGCAGCTGCATTTTCATGTGAAACTCAGCCGGTTTGGGAACACATCACCTTGTATTTGCTTTCCATTCTTCCCTACCTCATTTCCCCTTTTCCCCTCAATCTTGCAGCCCTTGGATTATACTGCCCACTAGTAGTTAATGAAGAGGTTAGTGACAAGTTACATTTTAAAGTGACTTTTATAACTTCCTTCATAAGATGTAAGTTGGTTTTTTAGACTTGAGGTTCTCTTAAAATGGGGATAAATCTACCCTTAAGTTTCATATGTTCTGTGTAGACCTCATTTTATCTTTTAAAAAAGTGAGTACAAATATGTGGTCATAATTCATAATCCAGCTATGAAATATATCTCAGATATCTCCCCATAAATATAAAGAATGGTTTATTAGACTGTGGTTTTAACCTTCTTGAAAATTTTTATACATTGCTTGGAGGATGAAAGCAAACGATTATTGAAATAAGTTGTTCCATGAAATCATACAGTTTTTTTTTAAAAACAAATACCCTCTTGGGGCACCTGGCTGGCTCAGTCAGAAGAGCATGGACTCAGGGTCATGAGTTCAAGCCCCACATTGGATATAGAGATTACTTAAAAAAATAAAAAATAAAAAAAAATCTTTAAAAACAAAACAAGACAAATACTCTCTCAGTTTATAACTTATTTATATTAGGGTCTCATAAAATAACCACTGGCTGTGCATAGGGAGGTGGGGCTAAGAGTATCTTATTATATCATGTACTGTATCTATCACTCCCAGTATTTGACACTTCCTTCATTATCCCCTTGACTTACACACCTTTACTTTCTTAAGTATACCCAGCTTCCATCCTCATCTCCAAGCCAGAGTACCCCTCCTAATTCACTCCTCTGCAGAAATTTTGGAACTATCACTGGCAAGTAGCTTAAGCCCTGAATTTCATCTGTCTCATCCGAACAATGTAAGTGTGCTTAGCTTACAAGACAGCTGTAAGAATTCAATGAGGTAAAGTATATAAAGATGCTTTGTAAATTACACAGTATAGAGACAATATTATACTATTATTTGATGAGATTCTTGGTTCCTCTAAGTTTCTTATTTGTCCTTCCAATGTTGTTTTATTTTCTTTCAAGGCTTCAATCATCTACAAAATGCCAGAGAATTAAAAGTGTATCTCTCAAAATAACCCTACTTGATGATCCACAGAAATCTCAAATACTTGCTCAAAATGAAATAAATCATTTTCATCCAGGCTTTCCCTTCCCCTCCTCACTTTTTGCTCATGTGGAAAACTGAGTACCATTTTTGTTTTATATATTTATATCAAGCAAGTTCTGTCAACTCCACCTCATAAATTGTTCTCAAATCTATCCATTTATCTCCATCCTTCTGGCCTCTATCATATTTACATCATGAGGTATCAACCCAAATATTGCAATCTTCTTCCAAATTTTCTTCATGAAATAGTTAAAGAGATCTTCTTAAACAGAGATATGTATCACTTTTCTGCTGCAAACTGGGCACTAACAATATCACACTCTTACATAGTGCTTAACTATGCCAGGCACCAGTCTAACCTTTTTAAATAACATAATTCATTAGTTCTCATGACAACTATATGGAGTACGTACTATTTTCTTTTTCTTTTTTCTTTTAAACTGGTGAGTGAACTAAAGAACCTATGTTAAATAAATTGCCCAAGGGCACAGAGCAAGCAAAGTAGACAAAGTCAGTATTCCATATCAGACTGCTTATATTTTCATTATCTTATAAGGTAGCCACATATTTGTACGTATATGTGTTTGTATGTAAATATATATGTAAGTATATTTGGGTGCACTCACATATAAATTGTTGCTGTAAGCATTCATTACTATATATCCATTTACATATATATGGCTATATATACATGTATATGATAGTTTATGGCAATAATACAATTTTCATATCAGGTCACATACTTAACTATCATATTATTTTATCCAGTCCATCTCTCTACTAAGTATGCCAAAATGAGTTTTCAGTTTTCCCATGTATATATTACTCTCTGTTACAATTCAAAGTTCAATTCTTTTTTTAAAAAAAAGTTTTATTGTGAACTCCTGAAAAGAATGATTGCATTCATCCTTATAACAACCTTGTTAAAATTGGCACTTTTATTTCCATATTACAGATCAGGAATCTGAGAGGAAGAAAAGTCAGCTTTTCAAAGGTAACAGAGCCAGAAGTGTTGAAATTAAGATTCAAACACCCGACTTCAAAGCTTACTCTCGCTTTTTTTATTCTTGCTATGCATCATTTTAAACTTTGTTTTAGAAAACTTTGATTTCTATTTCATATTTTTAATATATTAAAATCCTTATTACATTTTTAACAAATTGTTATTTCTAATTATGTTTTTAATAGGATATAATAACTTTAAAGTCTGATATTTATATTACTTCATAAGTTAGTTGCTATTATTATTTTATAGTTTTCATTTCTACAAATAAAAAGTACTTTGTAGGCACTATCAATAAGGAATAATATAAGAAAAGAGAAAATGGAGAAAAATAAGAAAGTATATTACTCCATTAGTCTAGAAAAAACCTATTATTTAGATCCACATTGTTCAATGTGGTAGCCATTTTAAATAGTAGCTACTGAGCATCTGAGAAAGGGTTTCTACAAAATGGCATTCCCTGTATGTCTAAAATACATCTGGATTGGGGCACCTGGGTGGCTCAGTCACTTAAGCATCTGCCTTTGGCTCAGATCATTATCCCAGGTCCTGGGATTGAGCCCCACATTGGGCTCCCTGCTCAGTAGCGAGTCTGCTTCTCCCTCTGCCTGCCACTCCCCCTGCTTATACTCTCTGTTAAATAAATAAAATCTTCTAAAAAATAAAATACATCTGGATTGTGACGTCTTACTATATACCATCTTATGCTAATTCCTTCATTAATCATATCTATATTGATTACATGTTGACATGATAATATTTTAGACATACCGAAGTAAATAAAATATATTATTAAAATTCCTTTCATCTGTTTGCTTTCACTAAATTTAACGTGGCTACTAGAAAACTTTAAATCACACACATTAGTTGCATCTGTGGCTTGCATTCCCCTTCTATTGACACTGCTAACTAGACTGAGAAAGGTAAGCTGATATATCAATATTTAGCAGCAAGCATTTTTAGAAGATAAAGGTAAAGTGGGAGTCATTCTAGTCCAACTCCTTTATTAAGAAATGATAAAACCTAATTCCAGAGAGGTTAGTCTTGTGCAGCATGACCTTGAGAGTCAAGGAAGAATCATTCTGATGAAACTCAAAGCAATCTCTTCAGTGGAAAATATTTTCCTTCCCATTATTTGTTATCTCGCAGACTATTCTATATTCTGTTCTTATACTTCGTAAGCTGGAAGCCTTATAAACACCGTTTCTGAGGCTCCCTTACCAGATGCCTTCCTGGGAAGGCAATGGGAAGGACTGTGGGTGAAGAGAGGTTGGGGAGCAGGACACACTTTGGTCTTTGTTTCATGCCGACACACAATGACAGTAAGGATGGGGGGTGACCTCAGTGGCTACAGGTCTTTAGCTGTTCCAGCCATTCCAGTGTCAGTGGCTTCAGCTATGACACAGCACTTTTTACATTCCTGCATCCTAACCTAGGTGTGTTAGTAGATTTCTGATATCCCAGTGTCACCAAATGCAAGGCTTCAGGAGACCAAGTGTCAGCGGAACATCA
The DNA here is from genome assembly GCF_010015895.1 of Lontra canadensis. Taxonomy (NCBI): domain Eukaryota; kingdom Metazoa; phylum Chordata; class Mammalia; order Carnivora; family Mustelidae; genus Lontra; species Lontra canadensis. The sequence goes on from NW_022631036.1 coordinate 5,811,337, forward strand.
AATAAATAACAGTGATGAACACTGAGATGGGCTGGCCATTTTTTACTTGCATTATAAGCTGACAGAAGTATCAACTGCAAGGCTTTCATTCCATCTCAAGGCACAGTTAGAAAACCAAGGAGCTTCTAATCTCTTACCTTCTGTAGCCATGGGGCTTTACAGCAGGGAAATGAAACAGCAAAGTAAATTTTAAAGTTCTCAGAATTAAAACATTTGTGTAATGCACATTCTTCCTAGGTGTTTTGGTGAAAATTAGTGCATTGCCTGGAAAATAGTGGAACCCTGAGAGTAGAAATGTAAATATTTATGTGGATTCTGATGACCAAGTGTCTCAGAATGTTAATCCCTCCTCTGTCTTGCCAACAAAACTGAGTTTTCCCTTTTCTGAGGAGAACAGATTTTCCTTGACTGAAGACCCTGAGCTTCAGCCATCTTTTACTTCATAATATATAATACCCAAAATTGGGAATTTAAAATTACTATGATTTTTAATTTCTGATGATTTAGTGTGATGGCAATCTGTCCTGGTAGTTCTTTGTCTGGTCTTGACAGGAATCATTCACGTAGCTGCATTTCATGACTCATCTTGAAGTATAGGGTCCAAATGGCCTCATTCACACATCTGGAAGTTGATATTAACTGCCAGTTAGGGAAATGAGGTTCTTCTCCATGTGTTCCCTCATCTTAGATAGAGGTAGCTTGTCTTAGTATCCTGGGAGAGTGAAAGCAAGAGCCAAAAGGCTTCTTAAGGTACCAGGATGTGGAACTAAAGTAAGACCTATTTTTCTCTATTATATTTGTATATATAAAAAGAGATACATAATAGCAGAATGGCCACAGTCACTAAACTGTAAAGAACCAAGATGCCCTTCAATGGACGAATGGATAAAGAAGATATGGTCCATATATACAATGGAGTATTATGCCTCCATCAGAAAGGATGAATATCCAACTTTTGTATCAACATGATTGGAACTGGAAGAGATTATGCTGAGTGAAATAAGTCAAGCAGAGAGATTCAATTGCCATATGGTTTCATACTTGTGGAGCAGAAGGAATAACACAGAGGACATTGGGAGATGGAGAGGAGGAGTTGGGGGAAATCAGAGGGGGAGACAAACCAGGAGAGACTGTGGACTCTGAGAGACAAACTGAGGGTTTTGGAAGGGATGGAGTGGGGATTGGGTGAGCCTGGTGGTGGGTATTGTGGCAGGCACATTTTGCATGGATCACTGGGTGTGGTGCATAAACAATGAATTTTGGAACACTGAAAAAAAATGAAATTTAAAAAATAAAAAGAACATGTAAACAAACAAAAAAGAGATACAATGCCAATCCAACTTTAATGGGCCAAAGAAATAAAATTGTCAGTCCTGATGGGAGTATTAGCAACACCACACTGCAAGGGAAGACAGATACTGGTTGGCATGCTTCATTGGGCCCATCATTGTAATGATGATCCACATCCTGGAATGACTTCATCTGAGGCAGCGGACTTAAAAGATGATGCCTACTGCTATCAAGACCTATCTCCAATCCCCACTTTGTCTTCTGCCACTTTAAGATCCATAATTTCAATGAGAGCCTCTCCCATTTTCTTTCCCTGCCTAAGAGGATAGTCATCTCAGAGCTTCTGAAGGATGATGCTGCCACTCTTCAACAATGTATTTTTTAATGTCTTAGTAAAGAAAAAGCCCTTTACTTCACTAATCCAGATTGGTCTGGTTACTACAATTGCTGAGTGTCAACTAGCCTACATCAAAGGCCAGTGCCGAGATTCTGCTATGGCACCATTTCCTTGGTATACAGGTTACATTGTCCCCTTTCACTGTAAAGGGAGTAATAGAAACATATTTTGTGGGACACCTGGGTGGCTCAGTTGGTTAAGCCTCTGATTTTGTCTCAGGTCATGATCTCAGGGTCCTGGGATTGAGCCCTGAGTCAGGCTCCCTGCTCAGCAGGGAGTCTGCTTCTCCCTCCGCACCTGTTGCTGCTTGTGCATGCTAATATGCAAATAAATAAATAAATAAATAAATAAAATTTTTAATAAAAAAGAAACATTTTGCATATGAATTTGTCCTTTTTACTTAGAAAGCTTCTATTAGTGTCACTCTCCTTGGATTTAAACAATTCCATATTTATCATCACTATTCCACACTAAACATTGCATCCATTCAAATAACTCATAGTCACTGAAATTACTGGTCTTACTATGCATCCCAGGACTCAGAAAAAACTTGCTTATAAAATCATGAGATGACCTGTTGAAGCCTTAGTTAAAGTGCCAGTTAGAAGGTAAGGCCCTGTGAAATTGAGATGCAGTCTTAACAAGATTATAATATTTGTTTTGAATTGTCAAGCAAAATATAATGCTGTTTCTCCAATAGCTAGAATATATATACACAAGAATCAGGAGGGAAAGTTATAGTCTCTCCTCTCACTATTGCAATAACAATCTCTTTGCAGATGTTTTGCTTTTCATCCTACAGAATTTCCATTTTCCAGTCCTGAGGCCTGGAATGTTAAAACATTAATGCTTTAATGTTTCAGTTCCTAAGGGAGGAAAACTTCCACCAGGGTACAATTTAATGGTGACCTTGAATTTTGAAGTTGAGATGCCATCTGGTTATTTGAGATGTTTTGACACTGAAGCTAATAGACTAACTATGGGGATACTACACTGACTGGGGTGACTAATAAACACTGTACAGGAAAAAACTGGATTGTAAGGATATCTGGAGAATTCAGGAGACTTTTTTGGGTAACTCTTTTTACTTCCACATCCAGAATGTACACTAAGCAAGCCAATAGGTACTGGGTTTCTGATCAGTTACATAAAAAGGATTTTAACAATGTGCATATCTAATTTCTTCATTGTTATATGTAAAATAACCATTTTTACTTTACTTCCTTTTCCCTTCTTTATCTTCCCTTTTTTCCCCTTGCTTTCCATATTCTTTGCTTTATTTTTTTTAAAAGATTTTATTTATTTATTTGACAGACAGAGATCACAAGTAGGCAGAAACGCAGGCAGAGAGAGAGAGAGGAAGGAAAGCAGGCTCCCTGCTTAGCAGAGAGCCTGACGCAGGGCTCGATCCCAGGACCCTGGGATCATGACCTGAGCTGAAGGCAGAGGCTTTAACCCACTGAGCCACCCAGGTGCCCCTTCTTTGTTTTATTGCATCTAAAAAGTTAGGTTAAGTTTTGCTACTCAGCCCAGTTACTAATTACATTAATGAATATCATGCTAAAATGATGACTGAACTCTTAAGAGGGAATAACATTAGTAAGAGATGGATAACATTAATGATGGATTTTAGTTTACATCTCTTTTGGAAAGGTTAAAGAATATTTGTTTTTACTAAGAATAGTTTGTAACCTGTGAGAAATGTATACACATGTATCTCACATATATTATCTTTATACATATATACAAAGTTTAAATATAGGAGTGGATATGTATTACATGGTTTAAACTGTATGGAAGTACATGTACGGATGGAAGCAGACAATGAGGAAGACTGAGCTGATTCTATACCTGTTGCACCTCTGTTCTACCTCCATCCTTTTATACCCTACTCTGAACTGTAAGAGCTAGGACTCCACATGCTGCATTTCTCAAGTTTCTTTCAGAAATTTCAAGTTCTTTCTGGCAGTTTCAGTCTTTGTGTAGCCGACCTCCAGCAGCCAGCAGTAGGTGCTGGTTTAGAGATTCTAGTCTATTGGCATTAGTAGGTAACACTCTTCTTCCCTTCTGTTCTGCCAGCCCCTCTTATTTTTGCTACACCAGTCCTCCTAACACTTTATCACCAATTCCCTGTTTCATAACTCCTTTGTTTGAAATAGGTAGTATATTTCTATTTTCCTGACTGCTCCCTCACTGATATAATTTCTAAACCATAAAGCCATGTTTACTTCTGTGAAAGAAAAGCATGGTGTATAATAAAGACATTTATAGCTGACAAAATCAATATATTTTATCATTTTGAGAATGCCAAAATATGTCCAAGAAAATAACAGGATTAATAAACCAACTTTTGATGCATGCATATAAAAACTTGGATGTTCCTAACTTCCCATAAGTAACCACTCTTCATTCGTTGGTGAAAATGAATAAATTTATTGTTCTTTCTACAGATAGTGCTAATATAAAGTTTTTCTCCATTACATAGTTTTAAAGGAAACCTTCTTTTTTTTTAAGATTTTATTTATTTATTTGAGAGAGAGAGACACAGAGGGACAGAGAGCACAAGCTGGGGTGGCGGGTGGTACAAAGGGAGAGGGAAAAGCAGAATTTCCACTGAGCAGGAAGCCAGATGTGGGGCTTGATCCTAGGACCCTGGAATCATGACCTGAGCCAAAGGCAGACCCTTAACCAACTGAGCCACCCAGGTGTCCCTAAAGGAAATCATAAAATTCTTTACAACAATGCCACTCAAAATGGGGTTAAGAACCAGTTCTAGTTTGTAGACTGTTATTGGTCTGTGAGGTGACAGCTTATTCCAAAATAGAAATAAACATACTCATCTTTCATGGAAAATCCTTATCTCTACTCAATATATTAGGGAAATAATTTACATTTGTTGTAAGTTCTCTATCTCCAAGAACATAACAACCAGTTCACAAACTAGTGAAGGGGCCTATTATTTAAAAGGGGATTACAAAATACAAAGACTACAAAAGAGAAAGGCAAATACCATATAATTTCTCTTAGAGTGGAATCTAAACAAACAAAAACAGAAATAAGCTCATAGATATAGAGAATAGATTGGTGGTTGCCAGAGGTGAGGGGTGGAGGGTAAGAGAAATGGGTGAAGGGGGCCAAAAGGTTTTTAAAAAAGGATTACAAAAATTAAATAAAAGCTAATTCCTTTGAAATATCATGGCCTATAACATGAGCAAGTTTTTTTTTTTTTAAGACTTTTTTGGGGTGAATATATATTCTTTTTTTGGGAAAAAAATAAAATTACATAATAGTATAAGGAATGACTGAGCCCTGAAAGTGACCTAACACCTAAAAGCCATAATGTTTAAGTGACAAGATGATGTTCTACTAAGAACAATCACCTTCACTACTCTGCAAGAAACAGAAATGACTTGATAGAGTTAGATTTTAAAGAAAAATAGTCAATGGTATTGTAATAGTGATATAATGAGACAGATGCTAGCTATATTTCTGGTGAACATAGCATTATGTACAAACTTGTCAAACACTAAGTTGTCCACCTGAAAGTAATATAACATTGCATTTCAACTATACTCAAACAAGAAACAATTAAAATAAAATTTTATGCAAAAAAAAGTTTTAATGGTAACTTTTTTAATGAGTAATGAAAAAATGCACTAATTCCACAAAAAATGCTACAAAAAGATGTAGGAAATAAGTACAGTAGAAGAGAAAAAAACAGAATGCATTGAATGAATTATTTTGTTCCCAAACATTTCTGTACTCAACATAGAAAGGGAAGAAAGAATGGGCAAGGAAAGCAGAAAAGAGTGAAGAACTTTAAATATTAGAGCCAGAGAGAATCTTTATAATGTATTGTGAAGTAACAGAAATAAATCAGAATGATTTAAGTGAATAATTGTTTTTATATTCTATTATAATGGAAGATTTCTTTCTCCAATAGACAAACTACCTGAAGAAAAATTATAAAGATTTCAATTAATGTCACATATACAAATAGTAATTTCAATGTTAATGCTATTCATGATTTAAACCAATTATCTTGATTTCATACCAAGTTATTTCCTAAGAAACAAAAATACCAATATTATACACTGTATAAGTTAAACTGTTGGGAATTCAATATCAAAGTTGAGTATATGCAAAATTTATTATTATATTTGATATTTGCGTTAGGCCTTTGTACTCACCAGTTCTTTTTCTGAAAATGTGTTCCAGAGGCTGAGTACAAAAGAAGGCTGTGAGTCTCAAATAATTCAACCTATTTTATAAGCTCAAACAAATAATGCTTTTGATTTAAAATTGTTTAATCTCAAAAAGACCGGTATAGAAAGCAGAAGAGAAACTTGGATGAAGTTGCATTCAAGCAGAAGTTCTATTCAGCTCCAACGTTAAGCAATAGCAGATCTTAAAAGATGGCTTCATGATGTGAACTGGAATCAAATAAATTAATGCATTCTTTTGAATTTAAGTGAGCTTTTAACTCAGAGGGTGAGTGTATCAAAAATTGTTCTTTGTGAAGGTCTGAATATGAGCCTACGCTAATTTTATATTTCTACTCTCAGAAAATGTACTCATGTTTAGAGTGTGAAAAAGAGAAGCTCTCCTCCTGTCTGAAAATGAAAATTCATTCTGGCAAAAAACTCTTACAGAAAGGCCTGTGTTTCAGGACACCTGGGTGGCTCCGGTGGTTAAGTGTCTGCCTTAGGTTCAGATTATGATCCCAGGATTGGCATCGAGCCCCAAATCGGGCTTCCTGCTCAACAGGAGAGTCTGCTTCTCCCCCTCCCTCTGACCCTGCTCCTGTGCTCTTTCTCTTTTGCTCACTCTCTCTCTCTCTCTCAAATAAATAATAAAATCTTAAAAAAAAAAAAATAAAGGTAAATCAGTGTTTTGTTGTCCAGCCATCCTAGTTCACAAGAATCACAATAACAATAGTAATCCCAGCAACAACTGACATTTATTGAATATATACTATGTGCCAGGCACTCCTTTTAAATATTTTGCATGTATTAATTTAATCCTCAAGACAACATTGAACAATTATTTCCATGTTATAGAAAAAGAAATGGAACCATGAACATTTTTCCCAGAATTTTCTGAGTTATATTCTCGTGGGAATTTAATGCCAGAAAATACAGCTTCTTTCCCTCAGAAGTAGAATGATGTGGTACATAAAAATAATTTAATATGCCTCTAAAAATCTTTCATACAATACTGCTGTTAAACTAAGACATGAATTACAGAAAAAATTGTAAATTGTAGAAATTGTAGAAAAAAGTACAAATATTCCTGGAATTAATACCAGAAAATATTTTCTTTCATACAAACTGGCCCTACACAGACTTGATGTGTGCCTGAAAGACTTTCAGTAACACTGTTAAAGTAGAAAATAAATCTAAATTATAAAAGTATACTTTAACCACATTAAATAGACCATAAGAACAAGACTATTTTTATGTTTGGGCATTAAACTTACTATATTTCCAAGCATACATGGCAGAAATGTAAATGAATGATGACATCATTCTAATTATCTGAGGCAAGCCAAATCATATAAAATAAAGTATTTTCTAGTTTTAATGCTCAAAAAAATTTTTCTAGGAACATTTACTTCAGAGTGGCAGAATGTATAGATCTGCAGACCTGCTCCTCAAGGAAAAAAATCATTAATTGGTAAAAAATTACTTAAAAAAAAAACAAAAAAACAGGGATACCTGGGTGGCTAAGTTGGTTAAGTGTCTGCCTTAGGCTCTCAGGTCATGATCTCAGGGTCCTGGGATCAAACCTAGCATCGGGCTCCCTGAGCATCTGTCTGGAATTCTGCTTCTCCTTCTCCCTGTGCCCCTCCTCATGGCTAGTGTTTCCCCCCCACCCTCTCTTAAATAAATAAAATCTTTAAAAAAAGAAAAAGATTTAAAAAGCAAACAAAACAACCACTCAGTCTCTGAAAATTGTCACAAGAGAATAGAACAAACAAAACACATTCAATCATGAAAATTTACTAAATCTTGCTAAGAATGCCTGTTAGACTTGGGCAATGACCTCCTTCAGGCCAGGATAACAGGATCGCTGCCTTAGGAAATGTAGAAAAGAAGACAGCTCCTTCCTTGCTCAGCTCCCTGACGATGGCTACTATTCTCATCAGGAAGACCAGGTTGCTAGTATTTCATCTTCCTGTGTTCTGTTTCCCAGAGGTTAAATTCCAGGTAAATTTGGCCAAAATGTCTTTGGCTCCATTATTCTACCTGGCACCTATTCGTAGGGCAGAGACTCTACCCCATGGACCACAGGCCAAAAAAACTGCAGCTCCAATAGCCTTACCCCAACTGCTCATAGTGTGAAGGTTCTGCAGAAAAGAGGAAAACCAGAAGTTACTACTCCCACTCAGTAGCTTGTCCATGAAACAAGGATGTCATTCCACGAGAAGCTAGTCAATGTCCTGTCTGTCCCTAGGTTTGGGACAATAAATCAGAAATTTCACTTAAGGGGAAAGATGCCATAGGAATAGAATGCACTGAAGCTCACTGAAAGGACTGACTTTATTTAGAAAATAATATGGGGAAGTTCAAAACTAAGGGCACTCACAAACACAATAGACACATGTAATGTCATAATACGGAAAAATATTGAAACAGAAAGTAGATTAGCAGTGGCCTAGTGCTGGAGGTGTTGGGGGAAATGAGGGGTGACAGCTAATGGATATGTGATGAAAATATTCTCAAATTTATCGTAATGATGGTGGCATGACTATGTGTATACTAAAACCCACTGAACTGCACACTTTAAATGTTTGAATCATATCTTTCCAGAATAAGGATACAAGGGTAATATTGAGTTAAATTTCCAAATTTTATAAATACATTAGTACAGATATTATTGATTCCACTAAGTAGCTCAAAACAACCATTAACCTTAGGGAATAGGTGTCTTTCACAATACACAATAGCGGGTGACTTGGAGTCATGCCTTCTACCAAGAATCATACAAATAGGAAACATAGATGGATTGTTCAGCAGGTAAATGCAATGATAAACATTCATGGAAGAATGAAATGCTTAGAAGGAAATGAATCTTGAACCGTTCTTATCCTGGTTTAAAGATAACTCAGAACAAATGTCACTTCATCCAATATTCAAATAATGGGAAAATTTAACTGAGTTTGAATCCAGTCAAGAACTGTCCCAGCCTAGAGTTATTTAAAATCACCAAAGACTATAAAATATTTGTATTTGAAGAAGATATATTCAAACATGGAAAACAGAGTTATCAGATTAGAGAGATCAAGAGAGAGGAACTGAAATATTATGTAACCATCATTGTGCTAACAAAGCAGATGTTTTGAACATAATGTTAGATAGGACAACCTCATTAGTAAGACAGTACTAATACTCTCTCATTAAAAGTATAGTCTGGGAATACACATATGATGGCAAATTTGTATACTGCACTCCAAACTGTCAGACACTAGAAATAACAGAAGGTAGAAGAGGAATCCACAGTGAGCCATAATAGATGCTAGTTTCTAAATATCTTTACAGGACTAAATATTTTCACTGGCTTCCTAAGTGAAGAACTCCACATTCATTATTCTAGCATTCAATGCAATCTTAATGTTTTATTACATGACATTAATTGTTAAATTTATAGAAAGAATATGGACATAAGGAGGGACACCTGAGTGGCTCAGTTGGTTAAACAACTGACTCTTGATTTCAGCTCAGGTCATGATCTCAGAATCCTGAGATTGGAGCCCTATGTTGGGCTCTGTGCTCCATGAGGAGTCTGCTTAAGGATTCTCTTTCCCTTTCCCTCCACCCCTCCTCCAACACACATACTTACACACAATCTCTTTCTCTAAAAATAAATAATAATTAAATCTTTTTAAAAAAAGAATATGGACATAAGAAATAATATTTTGAATCTTATTAATCAATTTAATTGAGGACCAGAACCACCCCCCTAATCACTGTATCTACTGACTTGCCTGGTGCCAATGAGAACTAGGAAACATTGAAGGATGTGTCGGGGAACCTGAGAACAGCAGGCTAGTAGTCTCCTTCTTCTGACATTGCCTCACGGAAGCTGCAAGACTGCAGGAGAAGGCTGCATTCACATGAGTGTCTCACTCATCACTGAGAAAAAGTAACAGAGGCAATGTTCTAGCTGGATTAACCCAAGACAGAGGGACTCCTCATAAGTAATGCTACCTATGATGTATCCAAAAATTCATCTGTGCCTCAATGAGCGCCAAGAAGAAGAACAGAAACCAGGTGTCAGTAGGATGTAGAGATCTCTCAACAAAAAAAGGGATCAAAGACTTTAGTGGTAGATGCCAGCACAAGCATCCAAAAGATCAGTTAAGTCCATTCACACCCCAGCTGTTTTTAATTTGGCAAAACCACTGTACCTGTAACTTCATAAAAGTCACCTACATACTCAGACAACTTATTGGAAAAGAGTGAGCAAGTGGAGAAGACATGAGGGGTGAGGATGTGAAAAAGCATAAATAAAAATTACCTGAGTACACAGCCAATAAAATAGATTGTTTACACTCAGAAGACTCTGCTATAATAATTGACAAGTTTATGTGTGTTTCTTTTAATCTTCTGAGTAACTAACATGGCATATTAAGAGGGAAGTTTAGTTTGATCATAGAAAAGCAAGAAAGCATATTTTCTGAGCACTTTAGGTAGTAGATGTATTAAATTTGCCACTCCATTACATTTCAATGTTTTATATTTCTTAATGTTGATTCAAACTTACTAAGTAAATGATACAGTATCTTTAAAGAGGCTTAAGAAAAGAAATCCTGTGTGATTTCTTTACATAGATATCTGAACTTATTTCTTGATATATATAGATCTCTGAACTTATTTCTTTACATAGATCTCTGAACATAGATTTCTTTACACAGATATCTGGCTACTGAAGCTTCTATCAATATCCAGGTGAATTTCCAAATTTGCCAACACATATAGTTTCTTCTCCCATTGTCAAGAGTGACCTTTTAAACATTCTCCATTCTCCTTAACCCAAACCCTACAAGAGCCCCACATACTCTCAGCACCTGTCGTGGGCTCAAAATTCTCAGAAAATGGTCCATTAGTAAGGAACTTCAAATTTACAAACTTAATGCATCTATATCCATACTTTTCCATCTTCTCTCATATTACAATGGCAGATGTATCCATTATAACATTAGACATACAATAATATTGAATCTCATTCACTTGGAAACTCTTCACCCTATAGAATTTCCCTTATTCCATAGTAATGACCTTACTATGACATTCTTATTAACGTTGTAACATGCTCATCTTTCATTTGCTAAGTAAAATAACTTCAAAAACTTAAACAAAAAATATTTGTCTTTTCCCTCCACAGCAAAATTCTTTAAAAAAAAAAAAAACTATTCATAGTGTCTCTACATTCTTCCTTCAAACTATTCATAGTGTCTCTACATTCTTCCTTCATCTATCTCTCAACCAATGAAGATAAAATTTCTGCTCTCATCATGGTTAACTGAACTTGTTCTCACACCATTAACAACTTACTTTATTGTTACATAAAATAGACACTTTGACCTTTTGTAGCATTTCACAGTGTTTCCACTGGCTCTTCAGAAAGTTTTTTTTTTTTTTTTTCTTCCCTGACCTTTCAGATTTTGGATTCCTCTATTCCTTTTGTTTCCTGACTCTTAACTAACTTTAACATTGTTTCCTGACTCTTAAGTAACTTTAACATTTTTATTGGTCATCTCACTATGTAAAAAGATTGCAACTATTTAACATCAATTATGACATAGAAAGGGAAATTAGCACTCTCATACATTTTTTTATTATACTATGAAACTAGTACAATTGTTTGGGTGGACTATTTGACAGTATTTATCAAGATATAAAGTAAGCAAAGGTCTTCAATGCACTATTTGATCATTTAGAGCACATAGCAATCTGAACTTGTGAGTCATAAACTTCAAACAGTATTATTTTTCTCTGCTTACTGCTTCCAACCACACTGCACTGTATTTCCTTTCCCAACTCAGTAGCAGTTCCCTTCATTACAATGAAGACATGTTCTGGGCTTCCTAGTCCACTTCAGATTAAACTTGGTCTCAAATTTGAATTTTTGTTTTAGTTTATCAAGCTATATTTTATGTAAAGTATATATTTAAAATGCACACTATAATAAATCGTGAAATATGTAATACACTTCTGAAATTACCACAGTCAAGATACTTAATATATCCTCATTCCCCAAACTTGCCTTGTTCTCATTTGAAATCTGGTCTTAGATCAATTTGTATTTTCCAGAATTTTATGTAAATGGAATCATGTAATATGTGATCTTTTTTCAGCTGGCTTATTTAATTGAAGATAATTATTTTGTGACTTACCCATATTGCTTCTTGCATTGGTAATTCATTTCTTTTTGTAAGTATTTCATTCTACAGAAATATTTTGTTAATACTTTTATTCATGGTTGTATGTTTGGGTTATTTCCATTTTGAGCTGTTGCAAATGATGTGGCTGTGAACATCTGTTTACAAATATTTGTGGAGATACATGTTTTGGTTTGTCTTGGATAAATTCCTAGGAGTGGAATGGCTGAGATGTATAAGCATAAGTTCAAATTTTTATGAAATCTCCAAACTGTTTTCCAAAGTGGCTGTATCATTTTACATTCCCATCAGTTGTGTATGAGATTTCCAGTTGCTCTACATCCTTACCAACACTTGGCATAGTCAGTCTTTTTAAAACTTCCATTTTATGGAAAATATTCATTTTTGATCAATGTTTGCATTATTTCTAATTTTCTGTTACTACAAATAAAATGGGTACAAATATTTGTTTCCAAATCTCCATCATGACATGTGTTCCTTTTCTATTTATAATGGGTCACAGTGTAATTTTTTAAAATGTTGGTAATTTTGGTTTATGGCATTTTGAACATTATGTTCACTCTGGGATCCTTTATGTTGCTTTCTTTGATGCTTTCATTTTAGCTAGTAATTCATTCCTTTGCAATCAGACTGTTAATTTATTAACCCTACCTCACTTCACCAGCAGGTGCCCAGTGCTTAGAGAACTCCAGAGTCTCTATGACAGTGGTTCAGCTACTTTTGGGTTTGTTTTTGTCTAATGCTACTTTCACTGAGCACTTACTCTCTTTATTGTTCCTCTTGGGTCTTTTGCTTACTCATGGTTTCTGAGGTTTCACATCTTCTACTTTCAGTGCTCTCTCTCTCTCTCTCTCTCTCTGTCTTTTGTGTCTGCATTAATTCACTTCCTCTTACATCTCTAGGTCAAAATTTAACCCCTCCTTCTGAGAGAGATTATTTAATTAGTTCAGTCACTAGGTAATTTAGAATCTTTTTATTCACCTGTTTGATTGTACTTGACTACCCAGACAATGAAGTTGACAGAGCCACATCGTGAAGTACAAAGCAAGTTATATATAAAATATCCCTCAAAAAGGGATGCGGGCATGGCAGATATCAAAAGGCTTCTAAGGAGAATTCCCTTACCTGACTTTTTTTGGCTTGCCTTGCATAGATAAAGGTGTGTCTTGCATGCCTTATTAAGATCATTCTTGTGACTCCTGTAGAAAATTTGTCCTGGTATCTATTTTTTTTTTTTTTCAGTAAGGCAAGACAAATTTTTAAAAAACCCAAATTGTTGATATTTAACTTAGCTTTGAATTATTGACAAAAATAAGTTCACTTTCTGTCAAATGTCTTGACAAAAATCAATTCTCTACCAAGGGAGATGATTTAATATGTTCAATCATTCACTAGGTAGTCTAGAGTATCTGTTAATCCAAGAATTCTCCCATCACTCATAGAAGTATTCATTCAATTTAATTGAATGGCAATCTACTAAGCTAGTTTGATTCAAATAAAAATTCTAATAGTTTTGACATTAAAAAAATTCTTTTTTCTTTTGCAAATTTAATGCATTTTAAAAACTTACTTTCAAAATAATCATTAAAGACTGGCCTGAAGTCATCAAAATACATATAAATGTCTCATACATACCTAAAAAATCATGATTCTAAAATTATATTTTATGCAATTTTTGGTTCCTAACACATATAAGACTCTCACACTGTTTATTTGTTACTTTGGTAAAAACCACATTTTTAATTTTTTTGGCTGGCCAGTTATTTTAGCATCATACTGCTATAATATGCTCTGAACTGCCATTATTGGTAACCCACAATATATTTCTGTTTGTTTTAAAATTGGAGGAAACAATGGTTACTAAGCAGCAGGGAAGAATAATATTGATTGTAAAGTATTGCTTCCTTTGTTTTGGGATCTCTGTTGATCCAGGGTTAGATTATTTCCAACTATAAAAATATCACCATCCAATAAGACAGAAGGGATAACATAAACATCAACATATATTAATAGAAATAGGATGGAAATGCCACCCTCCCCCAAATCTCAATTATTCCTCACACACATGCAGTACCATCTGTGGTAAGGCAGGCCAGAACAGAGTTAGGAAAAGGGGCCCAGACTATAGTCTGCTCTCCGTCTTCAACATTAAGCTTCTGCTATAGCTCTGGGCATGGACTTTCAGACTGAATGGAGGAAGTGAGAAAACAGATCGTTCAGGAGGTTGTCATAGGACAAGGCTCTTCATATTTTTCCCTCCCTTTAGTCATGCTATATCTACCTACAAAAAGGGCTAGAAAATATAACTTTGCTTTCTGTCAGGAAAAAAGGGAAAGAGTACACATTCCACTGAATTCTCTCACCTACACTTAAAAAAACACCTAAGTGACCCAATCCAAAAACTTGTTCAGTCATAAGCTCAGTATCCAGGATTTTCAGGTCATGGACACTCCTCTTTGACTGGTCAAGACATGGTTCCATGTGGTCCAGCAATCTATGAACTAGAAATAAAAGTTATCTGTTCCTCTAGACACTCAATCCAATAATACAATAATACAATTCAATCCAATAATACAATTCAAGACACTCAATACAATAATACAATATAATCCAATAATGCAAAAATAATTCAATTACTTATACATTTCAGTTTTAGCTATTTAGTAACATGGGGAGATGCTCATAATTGCTGAAGTAACAATGAGTGATATATAACTCTATCTATAGCATGATCTCAATTTTATTTGTATTAATGGAGAGAAAGAGTGAAAAATAGGGAAAATTTGCAATGACTTTTTGTGTTCTTCTTTGTGTAACTAGATATTAAAAGTGAGTTCTCCTCTTTGTTAAGCATTTTAAAGGAGGCTCCAGATTCTAAAAAATTCAATTGTTTCTAAGTACCTTGCATCTTTAAAAACTGCTATTCCTCTCCTGCAGAATTTGCAAAGGGCATAGTCCAAATCTAGCTGGGCTAGATCTGGCCTGTCACCCAGCTATGTTTTATGAAAGTAGCTGGTGTTTAGGAGTCTGGGTGAAAGAGGTTATATTTTGAAAGACTTGTTGGTATGCTGTGCACACAGAAATAGCTCCCCCTCACCTCAGGTGAGAAGAGCTTCAATGGGATGACAACGATGAATGACCCTAGAATTTGAAAGATACTGGGAATTGCCATTTGACCCATACTTTAGAAGTCAAGAGGCAAGTTTATGGTGGCTGGAGCTTCTCCTGTCTGGAAAGGGACAAAAATGCAGTATTGTCCTCAGTGAGTGCTGCATTTCTACTGACAACTAGGCAAAGGCCAGAGGTTTCCAGGACCCAAATGTGGACCCCATTGAATGGAATCTGTCTGCAGCCACCTTATAGGAGACATCACCAACAAGACTACTGGGTACTAAAGGAGCATGACGGAATAAGCCTTTCCAGAAGGGCTGGAGGAACAGCTCTGTGTGTGCGCACACACACAGACAAGGCAGGCTGAAGATAACCCCCGAGAAATCTGCAAGTGCACCCATGAAATAAAGACCTAGGAATTTTCTTCCTGTTACACAGAGAACCAGAGTCCAGACTGCAACTGATCCAGCTAATTAAGATTTGATCTTTTCACCTATTATCCTGACCCAGTTCTGGAAGAGCCAGAAACAGTGGCAAGCTAAGAGGGAGAGAAGGTGGAGCAAGAGAGAAGTCAGTCATGCCCTTTGTGAGGATGGGCAGTCCACAAAGAGGCAGGCAGCACTGGAGGAAGAGAATATTTAACAAAAGATGTGAATTTGGAGGTTTCACTCATGCACTGAATGGAATTTAATTACCAAAAGAAGCTATTTCAGTAACTAGCAACAACCAAAGGAGTTTGTAATTTCTAAAAATAATGAAAAAAATAGGGAATCTGCCTAGTGTATCACTGTATGTACAGAAACCAAAATTAATAATAAGTTAAAAAAATTATTGTTTGCAAACTAAGGAGACCGTAAACCAGTTATATTCACAAATACATGGAATTTTATAATTTCCTACAATGACCAAAAATAATTTTATAAAATACTTGTCTCTGGTTAAATATGTATAGGGTGTGTGTGCGTGCACATGTGTGTTTGTGTGTGTGTGTGTGTGTGTGTGTGTGTGTGTATCAGAGGTACTACCTGATGTCAAGACAAATGATCAATTCAGACAATTCAGTCCAAAATGTCAAACTAGATGTTTGGTATGAGACAGGTATAAACAACTTCAGCATTGACTGAATTTTTAACATTTCAACCAGTTATCTGAATGTCATGGAGATCAAAATATGGAATGTGGTGACCTAAAATCTTTAGCAGAAAGGTTGTTCTTTTCAGCAGTTTGCATTTTATGCATTATAGATTAATTTGCTAATGAAACAATTTTCCCCTGCTTAACTTTTTAATAATTCATAGGAAGTTCGTTGGGTACAGATAAAAAGTTCACAACAATTAGTTTCAAGCAAATACTTTAGCATACTATAACATAATGATTATTTTGCAGTAATCAGTTGTTAAGAGCAGAATACATCATTCATCCAGTCAAAGCTACAAACTAATTATCTAACTTTTTTTTTTCTAACTTTTTTTTTCTGTCCACAAACCACACAGCTACTCTTGTATACCTTGTTGTCCTATTTACAAAGCCAGCATGATACAGACAGCGGAGGAGGAAACAGTAGCGACACAAGTCATACATCTACTATGTAATATGAGTAATTTTCTTCTCTCACCTTTGTCTCATACTTCACAGCAAATACGTGAAAATACTATTTATGAGCTTCTCAAATCTTTCCTTCCTTTCATCCTTTATTCTTTTCTTCTCTCACCCTCTCAATTTCAATAAACTTTTAACATCTATTAAACATCTATCTAACATATATTAAAACTGTTCTACTATTGGGGCACCTGGTTGGCACAGTTGGTTGGATGTCTGATGCCTGGTTTTGGCTAAGGTCATGGTCTCAGGGTCATGATCTCGGGTTTGTGAGATGGAGCCCCAGGAGGGGCTCTGTGCTCAGCCCTGAGTCTGCTTGAGTTTCTCCCTCCCTCTTCCTCTGTCCTTCCTCCTGCACATACACACACACTCTCTCTCTCTCTTGCTCTCAAATAAATAAATGAATCTTAAAAGAAAAAGTGTGCTACTATCTTAGGTATAAGGATATATGGAAGATACAGAATTGGCTCTGCTCACAAAACATTCAGTCTTAAGAAAAAGACATGCAAACAATTATAATTCAAGTTACTGTATGCTAAAATGGGGGTGCATATAAGTTGCTATATTTGAATAAGGAAGATCAAACTCATGGTTTTGTAGGAAAATTGGGACAGCTTCACTGGAGAGGTTATATACTGACTCTACATCTCATTTCTTTACAATGACATTGTTCCCTTTTGCAGAGAAAGCTAGACTTTCATCTACTGTTTTTATTCCTCATTAACTTATTTACATAGTAAACATTTATCCTATATTTATTCTGTTGTTTATTCCAAAAACATATAGTGAAGCCCAACCCTATACTAGACAAAGAGAAATTAATTTGATAGTACATTTCAGTAATAATGAATTCTTGAACACTTTTCTGAAAGATATGTTAGCATTAAACCACAGATCTGAAAGCTGTAAAGAGAGTTCGTAGATGGCTTAAAAATAAGCTAATAAAAATAAAACCTAACTTTAGACACAATTATTGATATCAGTTCTTTGGTATTTTATGTGTTCTGTAATTCAGTGTTTTTCCTTTGTAAATAAATACATATATTTAATCCCAAGTGCTTAGTGATAAAGATTTTTAAAAGCACAGTGTTTTTATTTTTATTTAATTTGCATTCAAATTATAAGGTTCTACTTGTCAGTATTGTTACTCCTTTTTATTAAAGAAAAAATGCAATAAAATGCTCAAATAAGCACAAAGATACTGTCTTTAGACAAACATGTTGACAGGTTGAAATTGAACTTTCTGCTGGCACACAGTGCAGCTACATGTGGGAAATAAGTTTGTCCCCTCTTCCTGGGTACTATTTTTACACTGGCATAAATTTTTTCCCACTGTTTAAGAGAAAAATGTCATTATCTTTCATATGCTAATGATAGAAGGGCATTGCAAGTTGAGTTTAGGGTGGGATATGTCCCCCTAAAGCCAAAATAATTATATATATTCACATGATTTCCAAAGCATGAAATAATAATGGGGTTAACAAAAAGTTCACTTGTTAAGAAATGATTTATTTTTCACAACTGAACCAGGAAGAAATAGAAAGCCTGAACAGACCCATAACCAGTAAGGAGATTGAAACAGTCATCAAAAATCTCCAAACAAACAAAAGCCCAGGGCCAGACGGCTTCCCAGGGGAATTCTACCAAACATTTAAGGAAGAACTAATTCCTACTCTCCTGAAACTGTTCCAAAAAATAGAAATGGAAGGAAAACTTCCAAACTCATTTTATGAGGCCAGCATCTCCTTGATCCCAAAACCAGACAAGGATCCCATCAAAAGAGAGAACGACAGACCAATATCCTTGATGAACATAGATGCAAAAATTCTCACCAAAATACTAGCCAATAGGATTCAACAGTACATTAAAAGGATTATTCACCACGACCAAGTGGGATTTATTCTAGGGCGGCAAGGTTGTTTCAACATCCGCAAATCAATCAATGTGATACAACACATTAATAAAAGAAAGAACAAGAACCATATGATACTCTCCATAGATGCTGGAAAAGCATTTGACAAAGTACAGCATCCCTTCCTGATCAAAACTCTTCAAAGTGTAGGGATAGAGGGCACATACCTCAATATTATCAAAGCCATCTATGAAAAACCCACCGCAAATATCATTCTCAATGGAGAAAAACTGAAAGCTTTTCCACTAAGGTCAGGAACACGGCAGGGAGGTCCGTTATCACCACTGCTATTCAACATAGTACTAGAAGTCCTAGCCTCAGCAATCAGACAACAAAAGGAAATTAAAGGCATCCAAATCGGCAAAGAAGAAGTCAAACTATCACTTTTCGCAGATGATATGATACTATATGTGGAAAACCCAAAAGATTCCACTCCAAAACTGCTAGAACTGGTACAGGAATTCAGTAAAGTGTCAGGATATAAAATCAATGCACAGAAATCAGTCGCATTTCTCTACACCAACAACAAGACAGAAGAAAGAGAAATTAAGGAGTCAATCCCATTTACAATTGCACCCAAAACTATAAGATACCTAGGAATAAACCTAACCAAAGAGACTAAGAATCTATACACAGAAAACTATAAAGTACTCATGAAAGAAATTGAGGAAGACACAAAGAAATGGAAAAATGTTCCATGCTCCTGGA